>NC_047135.1:35380874-35461108 GCF_009829125.3 Periophthalmus magnuspinnatus | reverse complement strand
CCATAGATGTGTTAGGCCTACATCGTTGTGTGTTTGTGCGTGTGTGTGTGTGTGTGTGTGTATGGGGTCCATAGATGTGTGTGGATGTAATGCTACAGAGCTAATGACCACAGCCTCTGTCGTCTTGTTCTCCGCCCCCTCAGGCCGCTGTATGGACTAAACTCTATGTGACTGTGTGTGACTCTGTGTGTGACTGTGTGTGACTCTGTGTGTGACTCTGTGTTTGACTCTGTGTGACTGTGTGTGACTCTGTGTGTGACTCTGTGTGTGACTCTGTGCGTGACTCTGTGTGTGACTCTGTGTGTGACTCTGTGTGTGACTCTGTGTGACTCTGTGCGTGACTCTGTGTGTGACTCTGTGTGACTCTCTGTGTGACTCTGTGTGTGACTGTGTGTGCCTCTGTGTGTGACTCTGTGTGACTCTGTGTGACTCTGTGTTTGACTCTGTGTGACTGTGTGTGACTCTGTGTGTGACTGTGTGTGTGACTCTGTGACTGCGTGTGACTCTGTGTGTGACTGTGTGTGTGACTCTGTGTGTGACTCTCTGTGTGACTCTGTGTGTGACTCTGTGTGACTCTGTGTGTGACTCTGTGTGTGACTGTGTGTGACTCTGTGTGTGACTCTGTGTGTGACTGTGTGTGACTCTGTGTGTGACTTTGTGTGACTCTGTGTGTGACTGTGTGTGACTCTGTGTGTGACTCTGTGTGTGACTGTGTGTGACTCTGTGTGTGACTCTGTGTGTGACTCTGTGTGTGACTCTTTGTGTGACTCTGTGTGTGACTCTGTGTGTGACTCTTTGTGTGACTCTGTGTGACTCTGTGTGACTCTGTGTGTGACTGTGTGTGACTCTGTGTGTGACTGTGTGTGTGACTCTGTGTGTGCCTCTGTGTGTGACTCTGTGTGTGACTCTGTGTCTGACTCTGTGTGACTCTGTGTGTGCCTCTGTGTGTGACTCTGTGTGTGCCTCTGTGTGTGACTCTGTGTGTGACTCTGTGTGTGACTCTGTGTGACTGTGTGTGACTCTGTGTGTGTGACTGTGTGTGTGACTCTGTGACTGCGTGTGACTCTGTGTGTGACTGTGTGTGTGACTCTGTGTGTGACTCTCTGTGTGACTCTGTGTGTGACTCTGTGTGACTGTGTGTGACTCTGTGTGTGACTCTGTGTGTGACTCTCTGTGTGACTCTGTGTGACTCTGTGTGTGACTCTGTGTGTGACTCTGTGTGTGACTCTGTGTGACTCTGTGTGTGACTCTGTGTGACTCTCTGTGTGACTCTGTGTGTGACTCTGTGTGACTCTGTGTGTGACTCTGTGTGTGACTCTGTGTGTGACTCTGTGTGACTCTCTGTGTGACTCTGTGTGTGACTCTGTGTGTGACTCTGTGTGTGACTCTGTGTGACTCTGTGTGTGACTCTGTGTGTGACTCTGTGTGTGACTCTGTGTGTGACTGTGTGTGACTCTGTGTGTGACTCTGTGTGACTCTGTGTGTGACTGTGTGTGTGACTCTGTGTGTGACTCTGTGTGACTCGGTGTGCGTCTCATCAGCACAGAGCGGCGTAAACAAAAGTGTGGTCAACATCTCGACTGTTCCGTTTAATTGCAGTTATGAAACGACATGAGGGGCGCTGGCAAACACACACGTCGCTGTTTATCCCTGCAGCTCCTCGCCGCTCTAATCCGCTCTCTTTATAGTCTCGGAGAGCGCCACTCGAGCTCGCTGGGACTTTATGTGCTGACTCATCACCGCCGCGCTGCATATATTTCAAAACTATATGACAGTAAACAAATACATTTATGAATTTGTTCTGGATTAAATGAGATGAGATTTGTGCCACGAGTTGAATGGCGAGACATTAAAGCAAAGTAAGACGTAGAAGTGCTCCCTGTGAAAACCAAAGGGCGCCGAATACATCACGATTTACGCCATTATAGTCGGGTTAATGTTATTATAAATGTGTTGTTGTACTTTTTTACGCTGAGGAGTTGTTCCTGTCTGTGTTTGTGCAGAAGAGACAAGTACAAGTTCTGTTAATTAAGTAATAATAATAATACACATTTTTACACAGCACTTTTCCACCTTGTAGTCGCTCAAAGGAACCGCTCACACTTCACTTTCACACTGAGGATCAGTGTCTTGCCCAAGGACATAACAACAGCGTTCATCTGTGAGAGCTAATGCCAGCCATCTGTGGGTCAGTGAATGTGACCGCTCTACCGATGGCATTTAAGCTGAGAGTGGGATTTGAACCACCAACCATTCACACCTGGGTTAAGTGTCTTGCCCAAGGACACAACAACAGCATTCATCTATGAGAGCTGGAATAGCACCAGCGACCTCTGTGCCATTGAATGTGATTTTGAACACTCTACCAATGAAGATTATGCCAAGAGCGGGATTCAAACCTCCAACCTTCAGATCAGTGGGCAAACGCTCTACCAACTGAGCCACACATCATTTATTACATCTTTGTCCCGCTTCTTTTCGAGCTTAAATAAGAAAAAAAAAGTGAAATGTGCATTAACAGAGTTTCCAAAAAAAAAAAGACCTGGCAAAAACAAAACATAAACACCTGACATTGAACTGCAAAAACTAAACACTAAATTCAGTCTGTGTGTCAAACTCAAGGCCCGGGGGCCAAATGCGGCCCGCCACGTCATTTTATGTGGCCCGCGAGAAGAGAAATTAAAAGGCATGACTCATTTTAAAATAAGTCTATACTGCTTTAACGTGCACACTGACAATAAACAGCAAGTGGAACTGATAAATGTTTGCAAATAATCAACACAAAATGTTCAGAAAGAGGAAAACTGTCGGCGCGGAAGGAAGTTTGGAGGAAGAAAAGTGAAGGTGAATACAAGTTTGTGATTTGAGGAGAAAAAAACGGTATGTTTTTTGTGTTATGAGGTGCGGTCGGTACAATCTACGTCGACATTTTGACTCCAAACACGGAGCTAAGTATGAAAAAGTGAGTCTGCGAGAAAAACAACAAATTGTCCAATAATTAAAAGGCTGTAAAAGGACGAATTTGAAGCAGAAAAAAAAAAAAAAGTCAGTTTATCACAGAAACCGTTATTTAACAAGTTCAAAAGGAATTACATTTATTTTACATGACATTCGGTTGCATTTAGTGACATTTATCCTGCCACAGTCACATCTGGCCCTTGATGGCGGCCATTTTGTTGATGTGGCCCTCGGTGAAAATGAGTTTGACGTCCCTGATCTAATCTATAAATACTGATTATTGTTCAAATGTGTTTTATAAAGTGTTTCTGAGCTGGACGTAGTTTTTTTTTCATTGCTTTCTTGAATAAAAGTTACTCAAAGGTACATTTTTCTTCAACTTAAACTGGAATTACACAGTTAGTTATGAATCAAATGAAAAATAAAGATGGACAGAGGTGTAAAATGGAGGTAGCTGTGTGATAAAAGGCAAAAGTACAGGCTGATACTTCCTTTAACTTGATTTTTCTGGCTAAAAAACAGAAAAAAAAAAGTCTACAATGTGCTCAGTCTTTTAGGAGTTAAGTGAACTGGATCCATGTGTTTACTAATCTGCTCGAAATAAATGAAAAGAAATGAAATATATGACACTTGCAGAGCGTTTTTTGTGACGTTTAAACAGACGCAAAGACTCTTCACGCAGATAAAAAATAAAAGAAACAGATTGTTGGTTGACGGAGCAGGTAGTGGAGGGAGGAGTCGAAGGTGGAGGTCCAGGTGTGGAGTGGGCGGGGCCAGAGTCTCCGCCCAGCTCCAGGCGAGGACAGAGAAACACAGACCGACTGCGACTTTAACAGCGCACAGAAAACACACCAAAAAAAAAAAAAAAAAACGCACAAAAAACCCCAAATCGTGACACAGATATTATAAAAAGTAAAGCTCCGGCTGGAATAAAACTCGTCTCGTTCTTAATATAGAGCGTCGTAAATGTTCTAAACCCAGAGGAGCAGCTCAAAGAGGAGACGAGGAGCGAGGAGGCGACACAGAGGGAGGCGCGGCTCCGTGATCCGCCTCAGGGAATCGGCTCACACCTGCAGCAGATGGAGCAGCCGCACGTTGTTTTTAGTTGTTTTTAGTTGTTTTTTCGTTGTTTCTCGTTGTTTTTTCGCTCAAACCTCCGCGGCTCCGAGCGTCAGGCGGCAGGTTTGAGTCTGATTAATATTCCTCTGTGAAACCCCGCGCTCGGTTTAAAGGCGTCGTGTATATTGAATGAGTTCTGGGAGCGAGCGAGTGAGTCCTCCCCATGTGAACGTTAACGCCTAATTTTCAGTTCTGCTTCACTTAAATATCAATAATCTTTTTATGCACACTTGGACGGGAATAGAAAAATCCACAGATATTTGGATGAAATGTAAATGAGACGCTGTCGATAAGAATCTGCCACTTAACTCCAGGGCACTTCACATTAAAGTTATTTTAGCGCCGTTTCAGTGGCACTTGGGTTTTGTGTTTGGAAAACGAGTAAAAGATCGAAGTGTTCTGACGATCTTGGAGTTGTACGAACATTTTAAAGGTTCTAAATGGACTCTTTTGAGGTTTAAACCACGTTCTGACACTGTTTCCTCCTCAAAAACAGACCTGGAGTTGTGTTTTGTTTCATTCACACACGTTTGTCTACATCTCCAAAGCTCAAAATGCTCTGTTCCACCTTGTGATGTCATCAAGTGGTAGTTGTTTTCAAGTTAACAGCTCATTTTACCTTTAGTTCAGGAGAGATAAGTGGCAATTTTTTTCCAGGACTGAAATGATCCAAATGATTCTATAAATGAAGGTGTGTGGAGTTTAAAAACACAGCGGAGCAGAGAGAAGAACTCCAGGTTTGTTTGTGACATTAGAACGGATCAGAAAACAGTGTAATATGGGTCTTTAAGATGTATTTTAAGAAGTTCTTTCAGTTTATTATAAATATATTTACTTGGTTACCATAACAACACATACAGTACTCAAGCTTTCAGCACTTTTTCAGCCTTTTTAAAGACACACTAGGTAGCAAACCCCCATCTGCTCTGTGTCTGTGTCTGCACTGTGTCTGCGTCTGCTCTGTGTCTGTGTCTGCACTGTGTCTGTGTCTGCTCTGTGTCTGCTCTGTGTCTGCGTCTGCTCTGTGTCTGTGTCTGCTCTGTGTCTGCGTCTGCTCTGTGTCTGTGTCTGCTCTGTGTCTGCGTCTGCTCTGTGTCTGCGTCTGCTCTGTGTCTGCGTCTGCTCTGCGTCTGCTCTGTGTCTGCGTCTGCTCTGTGTCTGCGTCTGCTCTGTGTCTGCTCTGTGTCTGCGTCTGCTCTGTGTCTGCGTCTGCTCTGTGTCTGTGTCTGCTCTGTGTCTGCGTCTGCGTCTGCACTGTGTCTGTGTCTGCTCTGTGTCTGCTCTGTGTCTGTGTCTGCTCTGTGTCTGCTCTGGGTCTGTGTCTGCTCTGTGTCTGTGTCTGCTCTGTGTCTGCGTCTGCGTCTGCACTGTGTCTGTGTCTGCTCTGTGTCTGCGTCTGCTCTGGGTCTGTGTCTGCTCTGTGTCTGTGTCTGCTCTGTGTCTGCGTCTGCTCTGGGTCTGTGTCTGCTCTGTGTCTGTGTCTGCTCTGTGTCTGCTCTGTGTCTGTGTCTGCTCTGTGTCTGTGTCTGTGTCTGCTCTGTGTCTGTGTCTGCTCTGTGTCTGCGTCTGCTCTGGGTCTGTGTCTGCTCTGTGTCTGTGTCTGCGTCTGCTCTGTGTCTGTGTCTGCTCTGTGTCTGCTCTGTGTCTGCGTCTGCTCTGTGTCTGTGTCTGCTCTGTGTCTGCTCTGTGTCTGCGTCTGCTCTGTGTCTGTGTCTGCTCTGTGTCTGCGTCTGCTCTGTGTCTGCGTCTGCTCTGCGTCTGCGTCTGCTCTGCGTCTGCTCTGTGTCTGCGTCTGCTCTGTGTCTGCGTCTGCTCTGTGTCTGCTCTGTGTCTGCGTCTGCTCTGTGTCTGCGTCTGCTCTGTGTCTGTGTCTGCTCTGTGTCTGCTCTGTGTCTGTGTCTGCTCTGTGTCTGCGTCTGCGTCTGCACTGTGTCTGTGTCTGCTCTGTGTCTGCTCTGTGTCTGTGTCTGCTCTGTGTCTGTGTCTGCTCTGGGTCTGTGTCTGCTCTGTGTCTGTGTCTGCTCTGTGTCTGCGTCTGCGTCTGCACTGTGTCTGTGTCTGCTCTGTGTCTGCGTCTGCTCTGGGTCTGTGTCTGCTCTGTGTCTGTGTCTGCTCTGTGTCTGCGTCTGCTCTGGGTCTGTGTCTGCTCTGTGTCTGTGTCTGCGTCTGCTCTGTGTCTGCTCTGTGTCTGTGTCTATGTCTGCTCTGTGTCTGTGTCTGTGTCTGCTCTGTGTCTGTGTCTGCTCTGTGTCTGCGTCTGCTCTGGGTCTGTGTCTGCTCTGTGTCTGTGTCTGCGTCTGCTCTGTGTCTGCTCTGTGTCTGTGTCTGCTCTGTGTCTGTGTCTGTGTCTGCTCTGTGTCTGTGTCTGCTCTGTGTCTGCGTCTGCTCTGGGTCTGTGTCTGCTCTGTGTCTGCGTCTGCTCTGTGTCTGCTCTGTGTCTGTGTCTGCTCTGTGTCTGTGTCTTCTCTGTGTCTGTGTCTGTTCCACATTAATGCGTCTGGCCCCAGCACTGTCTCCTGTTACATCAGTCAGCTTCAGTCAGCCTCATCGTCAAAGGCATCTCTCTCTCTCCCTCCCTCCTCCTCTCTCTCTCCCTCCCTCCTCCTCTCTCTCTCCCTCCCTCCTCCTCTCTCTCTCCCTCCCTCCTCCTCTCTCTCTCTTCTCTCCCTCTCTCTCTCTTTCTCTCTTCTCTCAGTATTTCTTTCGTCCAAACTCATTGTTCTGATCTTTTCTGTGCTGGATTTTCCTCAGACTCATGACCCTGGTCTTTCTTCTTTCTTTTTTCTTTCCACTTCATGCCTGTCTTCCCTGTTCATCGACTTTTACAGTTTGTTTTCTGAGCTCGTCCATCGGGTTCAGGGTCTGGGGTTGGCGGCTCCTCGTCGGGTTGTGTGATGGTTGTGTGATGGTTGTGTGATGTGTGTGTGTGGTGGTTGTGTGATGGTTGTGTGACATCAGCGGCTCTCAGGCCTCAGTCTTGATCCTGTGGCTCGTTTGGACATGATACAAACACAGAGCTGTGGTAAAAACACTCAGAGCTTCATTAAGTCTGAGT
The DNA here is from genome assembly GCF_009829125.3 of Periophthalmus magnuspinnatus. Lineage (NCBI taxonomy): Eukaryota > Metazoa > Chordata > Actinopteri > Gobiiformes > Gobiidae > Periophthalmus > Periophthalmus magnuspinnatus. Next base: position 35,453,976 of record NC_047135.1, on the reverse strand, counting down.
CTGTGTTTTTTATTTTTACTTTAAACAAATGTCACTAAAGCCACGTCCACTGTTTCCATCACTTCTTCTGTTCGTACAGTTCTGACTTTTTACTGTCTCCATTGTAGCTGTGATAAAAATCCATTTTCTTCCTCTTATCCGGGGCCGGGTCGCGGGGGCAGCAGTCTGAGCAGCTGGTGGGACCCCGAGGTGTTCCCAGGCCAGCTGAGAGACATAGTCCCTCCAGTGTGTCCCGGGTTGTCCCTGGAGCCTCCTCCCAGTGGGACATGTCACCTCCTCACTCTCATTCCAGCCACTTCACGGCTGCAAACTGCCCCAGGTCCTGACTCAATGAAGCATCAGGACAACATCATCTGCAAACAGCAGAGATCAGGTCCTGTGGCCCCTGAACCAGACCAGACCCTCCGGCCCCCGAGCAGGACCCCCTCTGGCCCCCGAACAGGACCCCCTCTGGCCCCTGACTCCATCAAGACATTCTGTCCATAAAAACAATGAACAGAGCTGGTGACAAAGAGCAGCCCTGGGGGACTCCAGCTCTGGGAGCAGGTCAGACGCACAGCAGGGTTTGATAGTTTGATGATTTTAAACGCGCTCAGCCCTAAACCACAGACACGTGTCTGATGTTGATAACATGTTTTACAGTTTGTTGTAAATGTATTTAATACTTTTCTGCCTGTTGTTTGCATCAGATTCTCAAACTTTTATTTGTGAGTTGAAATAATGAGTTTGTGGTTTGTGACTTTGGGCTTTGGGGCTGGATCAGACTCTGATGTGACGGGACCAGGAGAAAAGTTAAAGCTGTGGCTAAAAGTTTAACTTTAAATTGAAAAGTGGAAAAATCGGGCAGAAGAAGAAATGTGTGTAAATACAGAGGAAAGATCCTGCTGCAAATGATCTGTGTGTGTGTGTGTGTGTGTGTGAGTGTGTGGGGGTGTGCGTGTGGGTGTGGGGGTGAGTGTGTGGGGGGGTGTGGGGGTGTGTGTGTGCGCGCGACTTTGGGGTGAGTTCAGGACTGTGATGTGTGTGTGCGACTGATGTGTGTGCGACTGTGATGTGACTGTAATGTGTGTGTTCAACTGTGAGTGTGTTTGACTGTGATGTGTGTGTGCGAGTGTGTGAGTGTGTTCGGCTGTGCTGTGTGTGTGTGCGACTGTGCTGTGTGTGTGTGCGACTGTGACATTGTCTCAGTTTGTGTGCGACTCAGGACGACTCTGCTCCATTAAAGATCCACAGATGAATCTTTATTTTCATTTCGTTTCATTTTGACTTTCACAGTTTGTTTTAAAGATCAGACTGAAACAGAAACAGAGAAGAAGAGAGAAATCACTTCATTTTAAATCCATTTGGAAACATTTACTCATTTTCTGATTGTTTGCTGCAGATGTGTATCTTTAAAATATTCCTTCAGACTCATTTTGGGCCTAAAACCAACTTTTTTTAAACATAGTATTTGATTTGTGTGTCCTCTTTTGTTTTTATGTAATTCAGTCTGACTAAATAAACATAAAAAGGGAAAAGCTCCTTGAATGAAAGTGAAACGTGTTCAGAGAATCGGCCTCGTTCACACACAGATTGTTTTACTCGTTTAAATTTATATTTGATAAGTGTTTTTTGTTACATAATGTTGTGATTGTGTTTGTTTTTTGTAAAGTACCTGAGAAATGAGTCACTGCCGGAGGGTGGATCTGATCATATGAAAGTACCGTCTACACAAGTATAACAGTATAAAGACACAAGTATAACAGTATAAAGACACAAGTATAACAGAATAAAAACACAAGTATAACAGTATAAAGACACAAGTATAACAGAATAAAGACACAAGTATAACAGTATAAAAACACAAGTATAACAGAATAAAGACACAAGTATAACAGTATAAAGACACAAGTATAACAGTATAAAGACACAAGTATAACAGTATAAAGACACAAGTATAACAGTATAAAGACACAAGTATAACAGTATAAAGACACAAGTATAACAGTATAAAGACACAAGTATAACAGTATAAAGACACAAGTATAACAGTATAAAGACACAAGTATAACAGTATAAAGACACAAGTATAACAGTATAAAGACACAAGTATAACAGTATAAAGACACAAGTATAACAGAATAAAAACACAAGTATAACAGTATAAAGACACAAGTATAACAGAATAAAGACACAAGTATAACAGTATAAAAACACAAGTATAACAGAATAAAGACACAAGTATAACAGTATAAAGACACAAGTATAACAGTATAAAGACACAAGTATAACAGTATAAAGACACAAGTATAACAGTATAAAAACACAAGTATAACAGTATAACAGAATAAAGACACAAGTATAACAGAATAAAGACACAAGTATAACAGTATAAAAACACAAGTATAACAGAATAAAGACACAAGTATAACAGTATAAAGACACAAGTATAACAGTATAAAAACACAAGTATAACAGTATAACAGAATAAAGACACAAGTATAACAGAATAAAGACACAAGTATAACAGTATAAAAACACAAGTATAACAGAATAAAGACACAAGTATAACAGAATAAAGACACAAGTATAACAGTATAAAAATAGAAGTATAACAGTATAATAACATTTAAGGAGGAGGATCTGCCAAAGAAATAAAAAATCCTGTACATTTTTTCTTGGTTTCTGCTGCATTTTAATGTGCTCCAGTCGACTAAAGTGGACTTACATTTATCAGTTCTTCAAAATGTCATAAAATGCAGAGTTGGACAGAGCAGCCAAACGATGTACTTAAACAAGAGTACAGTTACTTCAGAATCATATCACTGAAGAAGTACAAAGTAGTGATCAAAGTTAAGAGTCACATACGAGAAACAGCCTGGACAGAACATCACATTTATCATCAGATCATTGGGACTGAACATTAAATAAGACGATTTTTGGGGACACAGTTTTTCAATAGAAAGTGAACTGGAGCCAGAGTCGATGGAGCAGGAAGTGTGCACACGATCACTTCCTGTTTGTAACTCGGCGGCTAACGCATTAGCTATGTTCATGTTTATAGACGGTTTATGGTTTGAACACATTTGGTTCGTTTGCTATTCAAATATTGTTCTACATTAAATTATTTGTAGAGTCGTGTTTTCCATAATGAACAAATGAGATCGTGTTAGCGTAGCATAATCTCCCGCTATTTTAAGGCCCATTTGAAGCCGTTTCTGAGCCACCAGACGTTTGTAGCATTTGCATGTGAATGTGCCGTGGAGAGGCTCCGACAGGAACACAGGAACAAATTATAAATGCAGAGTCGAGCATCAGACTCATCGATGGAGAAAAGGATCATTCTGGAGTTTCTCTCTGGAGATGAAATGTTTGAGTTTGTGCAAAGAGCTGCTGTTTGACAACACACAGTCTGGAGCAGGATCTATAATCAGAGACGATCTGTAAGAATGTGATAAAGAAACTGCAAGAAGGAGAGGAAGAGGAGGAGGAAGAGGAGGAAGAGGAGGAAGAAGAGGAGGAAGACTTTTGACTTTTAACAATACTTTTATTGTGTGGGACAGTTAAAAGAAATGTGCAAAACTACAACACAATCACAGAGTCTGCAGCAAGTGTCCCAGCAGAGACAGAGAGAGACAGGGACAGAGAGAAAGAGAGAGAGAGACAGGGACAGAGAGAGACAGAGAGAGACAGAGACAGAGAGAAAGAGAGAGAGAGACAAAGAGACAGGGACAGACAGAGAGAGACAGATAGAGACAGAGAAAAAGATACAGAGACAGAGAGACAGATAGAGACAGAGAAAAAGATACAGAGACAGAGAGACAGATAGAGACAGAGAGAAAAAGAGAGACAGGGACAGAGAGAGACAGAGAGGCAAGGACGGAGAGAGACAGAGGGACAAGGACAGAAAGACAGGGACAGCAAGTGACAGAGAGAGAGAGAGAGAGACAGAGAAAGAGAGACAAAGAGACAGAGTGACAGAGAGACAAAGAGACAGCAAGACAAAGAGACAGACAGAGAGGGGGGAGAGGGAAACAGAGACAGAGAGACAGAGACAGAGAGCTCCCAGGTCAGTGTCCCAGGCTGAAGACGGGTTCTTAAGTCTCTTCTCATCGGCAGAATCTCAGTGGCTCTGATCTTGGGTCACAGTTGTGTCTTTTGTGTCCTCGGCCTCGTGCTCCACCCGCCGCTGGAGACCTGCACAGAGAGTCTCCACAGAGAGTCTCCACAGAGAGTCTCCACAGAGAGTCTCCACAGAGAGTCTCCACAGAGAGTCTCCACAGAGAGTCTCCACAGAGAGTCTCCACCAGGGAGAAGAACCTGAGGACAACACACCACCTCCAGGACGTCTGACAGCTCGGCTCTGTGGAGGACTGATCCACTGAAGACGTCTCTGAAAGGACAACAACAAGCACAAGATAACACGAGGTAGAAGAACGAGAAGAAGAAGAAGAAGAAGAAGAAGAAGAAGAAGAAGAAGGTAGATGAGGAAGCAGGAGAAGAAGAAGGAGGTAGATGAGGAAGTAGAAGAAGAATAGGAAGAACAAGAAGAAGAAGGAAGAAGAAGAAGAAGGAAGAAGAAGAAGAAGGAAGAAGAAGAAGAAGAAGAAGGAAGAAGAAGAATAAGAAGAAGGAAGAAGAAGAAGAAGAAGATAAACAGGAAGAAGAGAAAGTGTAGGTAGAAGAAGAGACAGAAGAAGAAGAGGAGGTAGATGAGGAAGAGGAAGCAGAAGAAGAGTAGGAAGAAGAAGAAGGGGAAGAGAAACAGGAAGAAGAGGAAAAGTAGGTAGAAGAAGAGAAAGAAGAATAAGAAGAAGAGGGAGAAGAAGAAGAGGAGGATATGTGTGATGTTGGTGCTGAATTATGTCGTCTGCTCATGGAGCCGTCTGACTCTGGGACGTCACTGAGAGTCTGTCGTAAATCAGGACGTTACACCAACAGAACGACAGAAGAAAAGACGGAGCAGCAGCAGACGGTGGATCAGTCCATACGGCGTCGGATCAGTCCGTACGGCGTCGGATCAGTCTGCACATCGTCGGATCAGTCTGTACGGCGTCGGATCAGTCCATACGGCGTCGGATCAGTCCATACGGCGTTGGATCAGTCCGTACGGCCTTGGATCAGTCCGTATGGCGTCGGATCAGTCCATACGGCCTTGGATCAGTCCGTACAGTAGAGTCGGGGTCTCGGGGGTCTCCGCAGTCTCTCTCATCCTCCGTCGACGCTGCGCCCTGAGGCCCACAGTTCCGTTCCTGCGCTGAAAACATCCCCGTCCTCGCTCCGCAGGTTGCCATGGCGATCACTGACCCGGGCTCTATGCAAATCGGCGCCTCCCGAGTCGACAGGTATTTTTGAGGAGATTTGGTTTAGAGCAGCCGCCGTCAAAATGACACAGCGGATAATACCGGCTCTGTGAACGCCGCTCGGAGAAAGAAAAAAGAGGAGCTGGAGACGACTTGAAGCAGAACACAGCACCACCTGCACCACCTGCACCACCACCGCCACCACCACCGCACGGCAGCTACGTCACCGCTGTAATCTCATGTAGAGCTTAGACTTTTTGTTCTGTAAAGACCATGTTTTTATGAGCTCGTTGTCACAAGAAACCGCCATCTTGACAGGAGCGACAGTGGCTCAGTTGGTAGAGCGTTTTGCCCACTGATCTGGAAAACACTGTATAAAAGTGTGACCGTTTATCGTCACAGGATACACACTTCACATTTTAGAATACAGCCCCGACTCCGATGAAGCTGAGACGATGTGTGTAACAGTGATAACAATAACTTCATTCATCAATAAATAATAAATAAAAATAAATTGAATTGAATTGATATGTAAACTTCTGGTTTCAACAGGTGCAGGTGTGTGTATAAAAGTTTGTTGCCAGATTATTAAATTGCTTCTGTGGCACCAATGTATCCAGTTTTGCTTAAAAAAAAAAAAACTGTATGTAACTGTATTAATACCCCTTCTTAAATAATTAAAATAAAAAATCGAATGTGTATATATGTGAATAGTGGAAAATAGTAACTGTCTTAGTGTTGTTGTTTTGTTGTTGTTTTGTTGTTGTTTTGTTGTTTTGTCTTGTCTTTGCCTGTGTGTGTGTTATTCTGTTTTATGTTGAAATTTCTGCCTCTTGTCCAGGTCGTCGTTGAAAATGAGAATTGGTTCTCAACCGACCTACCTGGTAAAATAAAGGTTAAATAAATAAAATAAAATAAACATTCGATGATTAGACAGAACAAATTGCGTTTACGTGGGAGGTTGTGCTGTGTTTTAGATTCAGTTCGTCGCTACAAGGGGGAGTAAAGGGAGAAAGGATCGGTGTGGAGTTTTGTACTACAGCCCCAATGAAAATGAAGCTTAACTTTAAAGAAATTAAGCTTAAAAAAAATGAAAATGAAGCTTAATTTAAAAAAAAATTAAGCTTAAAAAAATGGAAATGAAGCTTAACTTAAAAAAAATTAAGCTTAAAAAAATGGAAATGAAGCTTAATTTAAAAAAAAAAGCTTAAAAAAATGAAAATGAAGCTTAACTTAAAAAAAATGAAAATAAAGCTTAACTTAAAAAAATTAAGCTTAAAAAAAATGAAAATGAAACTTAATTAAAAAAAAAAAAAAGAGTACAATGATTTACAAATCCTTTTCAACCTGTATTGAACTGAATAAACTACAAACACGTGATATTTAACGTTCAAACTGATAAACTTTATTGTTTTTAAGCAAATATTCACTCATCTTCAATTTATTGCCTGCAAAAAAGTGACGTCACACTCACTCAGTCCCAATAAATCTGGGACGGGGGCAACAGAAGAACAGGAAAGTTGAGGAATGATTAAAATGCACCTGTTTGGAAAACCCCACAGGTGAAACAGGTGAGTGTTATGATTGGATAAAAAAGGAGCATAATGACAAACGATGGAGTGAGGTTCACCAATTTATGAACAACTGTGTGAGCAAATAGTTTAAGAACAACATTTCTCAGGATTTGAACATTAAATATCATGTGTTTGTGGTTTATTTGGTTTAATAGAGTGAGAAGGATCTGCAAATCATTCTATTCTTTTATTTATTTATTTATTTTTTTAGTTTTACACCAATCCTTTCTCCCTTTACTCCCCCTTGTGGCGACTAACTGAACTGAATCTAAAACACACCGCAGCCTCTCAGACAAACGCAACTTGTTTTGTCTAATCCTTGAATGTCAACTGGTTTTATTCTATCCCGAAATCAGTAATAAATGTTAAAGTGACAGAGTGATGCATGTGTGCGGAGGTCAGGCTTTGCGGAGCATGAAATAAGCTCTTTTCTACGGGAACAGTGACGGAGGCCGAGGCTGGTGTGCTCTGTTATTTCTTAATTAAACCCACATCTCGCCTGTCGCCTTCGAGTCCGGGCCCAGCTCTGGCTCTGGGTAAATTGCTTATGTAAAACGCCGCTGTCCTCTCATTAATAAAACGCTAAAATGCTCCTCCAAGTTGTATGTAATTGCAGAGTCACACCAGTTATTATGGTGTAATCCTAAAGGTTTTTTTCACCGTATAAGCCCCTTATGTCAAACGCAGACGCACAAGTGTTCACGCTCCAGCAGCTGTCCATTCACAAAGTAATTCATCTGCGTCCTCCGATGTGTCATAAAAAAGGCCAATAAAACCCTTTTTGCACTTATACGTTAGGTTAGTTTTAGTATTTCCCATTTGTAGTTAAGAGACACATTGGAAAAACATGTGCAAGGAGCTCAAAGTGCATCATGGGACGTTAAAATCAGTCAGACAGATGAAAAATTGGCCCTGAGAACTAGAGACGAAGATTAAACGTCCTATATGGAACAAAATGGACTCTCCTGAGCTTTAAACCGTGTTCTGATGGCGTTTCCTCCTCAAAAACAGACCTGGAGTTGTGTTTTGTTTCATTCACACGTGTCTGAGTCGCACTTTTCCACCTCGTGATGTCATCAAGTGGTAGTTTTCAAGTTAACTCCTCCTCCTTTTACCTTTAGTTCAGTAGAGATTGGTAGATAATTCCAGGAGCTGAAATGATCCAAATTATTCTATAAATGAAGGTGTGTGGAGTTTAGAAACACAGCGGAGCACTTCCTGTTTTACCACATGATGACATCACAAGGTGGAACAGAGTGTTTTCAGTTTGAGAGAAGAAGAACTCAGCGTAAATCTGCAGTTTGTGTTTGTTTTATAAATACAGTCTATGGTTACAGTATTTACATTCTTAAGTTTTATGGACTAAACAGACACATTTTTTTTGGAAATGTGTTTTTTGAAATGTACATTTTTTAAATATCAGTGGGAAGTTTTTCAGATTCATAGTGTTTTTTTTTTAAGCCTGACACTTTAAGTTGGTTATGTCACGTTTTCTGAGTTTTCCACCTTCCTCAGAGGAGAAAATAAACATCACTATCAACATGAACCTCCAAAACACACCTCCCCAGGGACAGGATTCTCTCTCTCCTCTCCCTCTTCTCCTACGCTCCTCTTCCTCCCTCCTCTGTCTCCTCTCTCTCCCTCCCTCCCTCATCTTTCTCCCCTTCCTTTCTCCTTTTTCTCCCCTTCCTCTGTCTCCTTTCTTCTCTTACTCTGTCTTCCCTCCCTCATCTTTCTCCCCTTCTTCTGTCTCCTCTTTCTTCCCTCCCTCCTCTGTCTCCTCTCCTGCCCTCCTCTCCATCCTCCTCTCAGTCCTCTTTCTCCCCCCCTCCTCTCTCTCCCTCCTCTCCTGCCCTCCTCTGTCTCCTCTCTCTAACTCCTCTCTTCTTCCTCTCTCCCTCCTCTCTTCTTCCTCTCTTCCTCCTCTCCCTCCTCTCTTCTTCCTCTCTCCCTCCTCTCTTCTTCCTCTCTTCTTCCTCCTCTCCCTCCTCTCTCCCTCCTCTCTCCCTCCTCTCTTCTTCCTCTCTCCCTCCTCTCTTCTTCCTCTCTCCCTCCTCTCTCCCTCCTCTCTTCTTCCTCCTCTCCCTCCTCTCTCCCTCCTCTCTCCCTCCTCTCCTCTCCCTCCTCTTTCTCCCTCCTCTCCTTCCTCCTTCCCCTCCTCTCTCCCTCCTCTCTCCCTCCTCTCTTCTTCCTCTCTTCTTCCTCTCTCTTTCACACACAGGAGGACACATTCTGGTTCCATGTGGTGGTTTTGGTGTTTGTGATGGGTGTGTGTGTGTGTGAGTATTTGTGCGTATAGGTGTGTGTATGTGTGTATATGTGCGTGGGGGTGTGTAGGTGTGTGTGTGTATATGTGTATATGTGTAGGGGTGTGTGTATGTGTCTGTGTCCCGTGGACGTGCCCAGTCACATCAGTGTCATCTCAGAGCGGCGTCTGCTCGTCGTGTCTCACGTCACTAAACGTCTGAACCAAACGAGTCGGACGTTTCCTCATGAAGCTCCGTCGTATAAACGAGATAAAATCATCTGTGCTTTTATTTTTATACGGAACTTTTCCACCTGCGACGCTCAAAGGGATTTACATCAAGAAACCACACACACGTATACACACACCCACGTATACACTCACACACACGTATACACACACACACACACACATACACACACACGTATACACACACACACACACGAGGGAATCAAACCGCCAACCTTCAGATCAGTGGACAAACGCTCTACCAACTGAGCCGCTGTCATCCTCATTGTTCACACAGACGTCCCAGGAGTCGACGTGTCATTTTTCTTTGACTTAAACTTGTTTCCATCTTTGTTCTGAACAAATAAGACAGAAAAAAAACCGAGCTTCTCACAATCTGCTCTGTGCAAATGTTGGACCTTTTTTTTTTTTTTTGCTTTGACATTTTGTGAGATTTGGAAATATTTTGAGGATAATTACACAGAAATACAAATCAGAACAGTCTGTCTCCTCCTGGTACATAAATAACCAATGTTTTAGCTTGAGTTTGAGTTTGAGTGTTCAGTTCATCGAGGCTAGAGCAGCTAAAGCGGCTAATCTGGATCATTATCTGTGTCATAGCAACCAAAGAGCCAATCAGGAGCGAGGCTGGTTTAACAGGAAGCAGACGCGTAGCAACACTATCAATCAAACCTGTCGCTAACGCTAACCTGAAAACCCCAGGACGAGTCTGACAGCAGCAGTTACAGAGAGAGGGGACGCAAAAAACAAAAAATAAACTCAAAATAACAAAAATAAAAAAATAAAAAATGTGCTAAATAATAACCAAAAATAAAGAAATAAAAAATAAATAAATAAATAAAAATGAACTCAAAGTAAAAAAAAAAAAGAACTCAAAATATAAAAAAATGAATAAGGAAAAAATAAACTCAAAATAACTCAATATGAACATTTAATATGTTAATACGAACATTTAAGACCAAAATGAGTCTGATAGCAGCAGGTACAGAGAGGGGACATTTTTTCAATAAAAAGTGAATCGGAGCCAGAGTCGATGGAGCTGGACGTGCGCCCATGATCACTTCCTGTTTGTAACACGGCAGCTTAGCGTGTTAGGTCCGTGTACATAAACAGTCTATGATTCACACTCACCTGTTCCCTCCTCTAAACCTAATAAGCCTCAGTTCAATCTCATAATGTCTTCGCTGCTCGGGTCTCGCTCCGGCGCCGCCTGAGAACGTGCCAGAAATCTGAGCCCCGCCCCCTGCTCCGACTTTGGCACCTGATTATTCTGTGTTGGACATGTGACACTTTAGTCTTTTCCTCTCGTGTTCTCGTGTTTAAGTCACACTCTGAGCTCGGTGATGTGCTTCACTGGATTAAAACTCCACTGTGTAACATTTCTGCTGGTAAATGATTAAACTTCACATGGATTAAACTTCACAAGAGTCGGTTTTGCGTAATAGGATCTTTAAAATCCTTGTTCAGAAATGACATAACACATGATTTATGTCACATCACAACAAACAAACTCATGAGGAATTTAGAGTTTTACAGCATTTAAATCATGAAGATTAAAGATTAAAAGAAACATGTGGATTTTTGTGATCACATTTTTTATTCAAGTATTGATCTAATCTGCAGCTGTACAGGTTCTGTCCTCCCCCTGATGGGCACAAGAGAAAAAATAAATGAATAATAATAATAATAATAATAATAATAATAAATACACAATCAAGACAAAATAAATAAATAAATAAATAAATAAATAAATAAATAATATTAATAATAATAATAATAATAATAATAATAATAATAATAATAAAAAATACACAATCAAGACAAAAATAAATAAATAAATAAATAATAATAATAATAATAATGATAATAATAATAATAAATACACAATCAAGACAAAAATAAATAAATAAATAAATAAATAATAATAATAATAATAATAATAATAATAATAATAAAAAATACACAATCAAGACAAAAATAAATAAATAAATAAATAATAATAATAATAATAATAATGATAATAATAATAATAAATACACAATCAAGACAAAAATAAATAAATAAATAAATAAATAAATAATAATAATAATAATAATAATAATAATAATAATAATAATAATAATAATAAATACACAAGACAAATCAAAAGACATCAGCAGAAATGGCATGATACATATTCATTATGTACTATACAAAAAAAAAAAAAGAAGTCACTCAAAGAAACATCAAACTCCACACACACGACTGAGCACGAACCTCGAGACGGAGGAATGGGTCAGATAAGATGTGACCAACAGCCCAGAGCCCAGAGCAGAGGTGTGTGTGGTTTAAATGTGTAGTGTGTAGTACATGTGTAGTGTGTAGTACATGTGTAGTGTGTAGTACATGTGCAGTGTGTAGTACATATGCAGTGTGTAGTACATGTGTAGTGTGGAGTACATGTGCAGTGTGTAGTACATGTGCAGTGTGTAGTACATGTGCAGTGTGTAGTACATATGCAGTGTGTAGTACATGTGTAGAGTGTAGTACATGTGTAGAGTGTAGTACATGTGTAGTGTGGAGTACATGTGCAGTGTGTAGTACATATGCAGTGTGTAGTACATGTGCAGTGTGTAGTACATGTGTAGTGTGTAGTACATGTGTAGAGTGTAGTACATGTGTAGTGTGTAGTACATGTGCAGTGTGTAGTACATGTGTAGTGTGTAGTACATGTGTAGAGTGTAGTACATGTGCAGTGTGTAGTACATGTGTAGTGTGTAGTACATGTGTAGAGTGTAGTACATGTGTAGTGTGTAGTACATGTGTAGTGTGTAGTACATGTGTAGTGTGTAGTACATGTGTAGAGTGTAGTACATGTGCAGTGTGTAGTACATGTGTAGTGTGTAGTACATGTGTAGAGTGTAGTACATGTGTAGTGTGTAGTACATGTGTAGTGTGTAGTACATGTGTAGAGTGTAGTACATGTGCAGTGTGTAGTACATGTGTAGTGTGTAGTACATGTGTAGTGTGTAGTACATGTGTAGTGTGTAGTACATGTGTAGTGTGTAGTACATGTGTAGTGTGTAGTACATGTGTAGTGTGTAGTACATGTGTAGTACATGTATGACCTGGGTGTGAAGGGTACACGTTTACCCAGGGCCCTCATAAAGACCCTAATGTGCATTTTTCTGCCCTGGGCCTGAATTTTCATGCTACATCTCAACTGAACATTACAGATGACATCATTCAGACTGGTGTTGGTCCAATGACGTTCACCTCAGAGTGTCACATGACGCTGCTGTGGCGTGTCCGGTTGACTGATTTTAACAGGTTTTGGTGCTGTCTTCTTGCCGGTGGAGACAGATCGACAGCGCCATCTGCAGTTCGGCTTCTTCAGGACAGAATCTCAGGTGTGCGAGAGTAAAAATGCCCCCTCGTCCCGGTTTATAGTCCCGTATAGTTCCTCCACCGGTAGAAAAACAGCGTCAAAGTCAGTCAAAGTTTAAATCATCTGACCAAACACATCACAGCAGAATCAGGTGACCACTGTGAGGCGCTAGCGAGCAGAACAAACTGTCAGATATGAAAACAAACTAAACCTGGGTCTGAAAAAGGCTCTATTAAAATAAAAAGCGGCTGTAGTTGTGAATGCCTCCCTCTTTGGATCAGGAGTGGTCTCTGTGGTGAGATAAAGGCTTCAAACGCAGGTAGGAGTTGGCGATATTGGTCTAGTGAATTTTAGATACAGCCGCCCTGGAGACGTATAGTGACATAAGACATTTTACATAAGTCACAAGTTTCATTTTTCTTGCCTTGTTGTGTGACATGGAGCTTAATAAATCTCCGGAACAAGACCCAGCTCGTCTGCGGAGAAAAAGAGACGAGACGCATCAGACACATCAGACCTGTGCAGCTCTGGCTCCTCAAATCAAAATGTTACTGATTGTGTTTAATCTGTGACTCTATGGCTCCTCCTGTCGTCACTAGAGAGAATATACAGGTGTTTTCTTGTTCTTTTCCTATGCATCTTGTTATCTGTATAGTTGTTTGTTGTTGACTTTTATGTGAAGCTCTTTGCTCAGCTCAAACTTTCCTAAATGTGCCATAGAAATACAGGGTCACGTTCTAAAAATAACCCGCAAAAGGCGAAAATCGGCGAAGTATCAGCTTTATTTTTATGTTTTTTTGGCTGTAAAACCCCTCACCACACACTTTATACACTTTTCTCACACAGGCGTTAACATTTTCTCACATTTCTCTCTCGTTTCAGTGAGTTCGATGCTTTGGTGAATCGGTTCTTGTTGATGTTTTGACTCGATTTGCAGGATTTGTGATGGAGAAATTGAGTCGGGTTGTTTGTTTTTCTCGTTTGCCTGTGATGAACGCTGCACTGAGCCCCACTTTGAGCTGATAAAAGGAACATTTATAGTTTGTTTAGTATAAAAACGTCTCAGTCAGACATTAGAGGGACACAGTTACTACTACTACTACTACTACTACTACTACAGTTATATATTTATATCTCTGAGTAAAAATGAAGCATCATAAAGTTGTTCTGCTTAACTTTTCTGGCATTATCTTCTTTTTCCAATGGAGATATTCAAATGTTCCACAGTATAGCTTTACCATAGCCTTTATAGAGACATGCAAATGGTGCAACCGGGCAAAATTACATGTCATATCTGTGGAAAGGCGTGTTCGCTAACAGTAAAAGGCAAAAAAAAACCCATGAGCAGTAGAATAAATGTGCGTAAAAATAACTCAGAGAAGTATCAGCTTTATTTTTTACATGATTCTCTATGTTTTTGTCTGTAAAACCCCTCACCACACACTTTATACACTTTTCTCACACAGGCGTTAACATTTTCTCACGTTTCTCTCTCGTTTAAACACAAAGTTCAAACCTTCGTAGGCGTCTTTGTCGGTGCGGAACGACATCGTTTCATCGACGTTGTGGGAGAAAACAAATCGCAAACGTACAGAACTTCAGAGTCACACTGCGATCCAACATTATTGCTAATTACAACGGTTAGTCTAAACACACAGGTGCAAAACAGATGAATAAGATCGTTCCGTTTCTTAATCTGTCCCACAGGCCTCGTAATCTAAAAGCACAAGGGACTGTTTTACTTCCTGGGGTTTGAAAGGGTTCGATACGACAGCCCACCCAGAGCAGCGCCTGTATCTGGCTGATTATCTCTGGTTCTCATGGTGCGCCGGCGTCCCTCGTTACACCGGCCGGTTGCTGATATGGAGGTACAATATTGATCAGAGCCCATTAACAAGGATAAAAGTGCAGTGCTGCAGTCTGAATCATCACAACTCTCAGATATCACTCAGTGGGCCACCTACACGAGCTGCAGGACACATGTGAGTGTGCGCTCCTCATCAGGACAGAAATAGTTCACTACAACAACATACGTAACGCCGCTGCTTCTGCTCGTCAGATCTGTGCTGCAGTCACTTTTAAAGGGATTTGGAAAAGGTTTAAAGGTTTAATATTACGCAAAATGGACTCATGTGAGCTTCAGTCATGTTATAATACAGTTAACTCCTCAAAAACAGACCTGGAGTCGTGTTTTGTTTCATTCACACATGTTTGAGTCACACTTTATTATTAGTCTGTAACATCTGCAAAGCTCAAAATGCGACGTTCCACCTTGTGATGTCATCAGGTGGGAGTTTTCAAGTGAACAGCTCCTTTTACCTTTAGTTCAGTCGAGATAAGTAGCAATTCCAGAGCTGAAATGATCCGAATGATTCTATAAATGAAGGTGTGTGGAGTTTAAAAACACAGCGGAGCACTTCCTGTATCACCACATGATGACATCACAAGGTGGAACAGAGCGTTTTCTCAGTCTAAGTATGCAGGGTTTGTGTGTTAAACGTGTGTGAATGAAACAAAACACAACTCCAGGTCTGTTTGTGACGAGAAAAAAACATTAGAGCAGATCAGAAAAGCAGATCAGCTCTTTAAAACATAACCTGGAATTAAACCTGCACTAAACCAGGACTAACAGAATTAAACTGGGCAGGACCAAAACACACACACCCATGGGTGAAGAGTGGGGAGAGACATTCAGCAGATTATCTGAGCTGAAGTGTTACGATGACACTGAGCCTGGCACAGAACCTAGAACTTGTGCTGCAACGAAGGGCTTTGTCCAAAGAGCCGGACGAACCACAACACGAACAATTCATCATTTAAAAACTCAGCCCTGTGTCGCTCTGTGTCTGACACTGTGGAACATTATGTCACTATTTACACATTTGAAATGTGCAAATAAAATGACTTAATTAAAGAAACGCTGACTTCTGTGTTAGAAAACTGCAGTACACGTGTACGATCCAGTGGGCGTGTCACAGTGGGCGTGTCTCAGTGGGCGTGTCTCAGTGGGCGTGTCTCAGTGGGCGTGTCACAGTGGGCGTGTCTCAGTGGGCGTGTCTCAGTGGGTGTGTCTCAGTGGGTGTGTCTCAGTGGGCGTGTATCGTGAAAACAGGGGCAGATCGGCAAAATGGCGTCTTGAAAATAATGGATTGAAGATTAAACTCAAACATGAATCTCTCCAAATAAAACTTCAGAGGCTCAACGAGAAGAAACGAGGAGAACATGGAGAAACATCTGAAGAGTTGATTTTGCAGAACAGCTCTGATTTAAACTCAAATCATCTTTCTTATTTTTTTCTTGTGAATGTTTTCTTGTTTGGGGAGCACAGGCCTAACAGTCTCTTGAATATTTGACTCTTACTCAGTCAAATTCTTCCATGTTTGGGGCTGGTGCACAGAGTGTGGTCATGTGACTTTTTGTGATTTAAAACTTTAATATTTGTCTATATCCAAGTGTGTAAACATACTGAATGTCATATGGGAGTCAGAGGCGTGGTCACATGACCGTGCCGACAGCGCCTCTGCCTCGATTGAAAAGTAAAGCTCCTTTAGATGTGCCTCAGAGGCTGCTCCGTGCTCGTGCTGCCGTCTTTTGCTTTAGAAGCGGTAACAGGTTTAAAGTCGACAGGGCACATATTCATTTCCTCCACACAGGCCTGTGTACGAGGCGATACGCCGCCTCTGAGATTCAGATCAGACCCGATACCATCTCCTTCATTAAGATGCTGTGTTTGTTTGTCACACGAGGAAGAAGTTACTGCTGCCGCTGTCAATGTGAATCAGCAAATTACCATATTAAGTATCTGGCAAAAGATAAAATGTACGTCACCCACAGACTGTAAAGAAGTGACTGAACGAGTCTGACGTCACCACAGCATTCAGCTCCAGAGTTCAGAGTTACATATTTGGAATTAAGACCGCAAATATCATAGCAACCAAAGAGCCAATCAGGAGTGAGGCTGCTGAAGGTAACGCCCCTTCCTGCACCGCTGGTTTAGCAGGGAGCGGGCGCTTAGCAACGCTGTCAATCAAACCTGCTGCTAACGCTAACGGGAGCGACCTCAGGGAAAGACGGCGCCTGATTTGTCTGTTGTTAATGTTCATGTGTTGATTTACAGACACAATAGTGAAATAAAAGTAAAATTTCTAATGTCACTTCCTGTTTGAAACGTGGCGGCTAGCGCGTTAGCTTTGTCCGTTTACATGTACAGTCTATGACATCATCCCATCCTCTACAGCTTGGATTTAGGATTTCTTTGTTCCATTTACTTTAGACGTAGGCCTGATTATCAGTTTTTGGTGACATTTGTACTGAAATAGAAAAGAATAATTTGTTTTTGAGTGTTCTGTATTTGGATCTCTGGATTAAGGCTTTTGTATTAGGGGCTGTTGCTGGATGTGGCCAAAAATACTTCCTCCGTTCCTCACCTCAGGACCATAATAACACAGAAAGGACGCTGACATCATGCTCCATTTTGTGGTAAATTCAAACAGGAAGAAGATCATTTCATTCTTTCCCTGATGCCAAAATATATCTTTAAACTCTGTCCAAGTCCGTCCTCGCTGAAATAACTTGATATTTGAGGTTTTCGTGTGTTTCTTTGAACACACCCGGCACAAATAAATCGTTTGTAGCTTTTACAAACTTTAAATGTGTGAATTATTGGCCCTAAACATGAAATCGAAACTGCAGTGATCCTGACGCTCGTCCTGCGGCTCCGGAACGAAATCTCACGTTCATTTTTCTCATAAACTTCCTGAAGAATACTAATATTAAAAGTCCCAAAGCTGCTCAGGGATAATCAGTTAATCTGCGGTAAACGATGACAAAAAGCGCTGCCATTTTATTTAAACCGTAAAGTTATTAAGATATTCTGCAGAATCTTGTGTTTTAACCAGGCCGGCGCCAGCTTTCAGGGGGCCCTAAGCTGAATGTGTCTCTGGGGCCCCTCCTGGCTCAGCTGGTGGTGATTCACATTTGACACATTCTGACTCTCATCACTTTGACCAGTTTTATTTGTGTTTTTATGACCAACATCAGACTGAAAACAAGATTGTTTTTTTTATTGTAGACATTATTATCTTCGTTTCTGGTGGATTTTAATGTGTTCCAGTTGGCGACTTGATATATTATATTATTTTCAATATAAATGCACAGTATGGGCTCTTGGGGGCCCTCTGGTGGCCGTGGGGCCCTAAGCAGCTGCTCACTCTGCTTATAGACTGGACCGGCCCTGGTTTTAAATGTGCTTTTTGGACTTAAATCAACCGTGTTATGGATGTTAGTTAGCACGTAGCTGGTTAGCCTCCGCGGTGCTTTTGAACTCTTAATATTTGAGTTTAATTTGAAAAGTCTGTGGGAAAATTGAGTTCTGGAACGTGAGAATTGGGATCTGAGTGGAGTGAAAATGTAGATAAATTAATATGGGAAAAAAGTCATAATTTAGTTGATTATTCAGCATCAGTTATATCAGTTATGTTGTGGGTTTTTTGTTCAAATTTGTACGTAATCGACAGCTTTTGTTGACATTTGTGCCATGATAGAAAAGAATCATTGGTTTTAAGGCTGATTCCAAACTTTAAATGTAGATTTCTGCAGAATTATTGGTCCTATCAACACCAAATGAAAACTGTAGTGATCAGGGGCGGAGCCAGAGCTAAGGGGGCCGCTAACTCCTTCAATGTTTGCGTCACTTGTTAATTTAAACGTCGTTAGCCTCTGTAATGATTTAGAAAAGCTAATGTGGGATTGTTTTTAAAGTTAGAGTCTCATTTTTGAACATTTTTTGTGAAGAAAGCGGGGTAAAAATCTTTGGGAAAGCTCTGGGGGGGCGTTGACCATTCCAGGGGAGGCTAGAGCCCCTTCGAGCCCCCCCTCTGGCGCCGCCTCTGGTAGTAAATCTGAAGTCCGTCTGTCTATGTTTGCAATAAGACGGAAGATCGAATTGAAAAATCAGGGGGAAAGACTCTCGTATGATCGCGCTGTAGTCTCACGTGTCATCCTTCACACCACATTACACGCCTGTCACTTTTATAGAAATTGGACTCTTTAGCTCGGACGATAGGGGAGCTGGACACCCCGGGGTGCTCCGCGGCGACACTGCGGTGGAATGTGGTCCACGCCAAAGCAAGAAACCGACGCCACCCCCTAAAAAAAAACCAACCAGTGCGAGCCGGGCACTTTGGCAGGCCAGATAATTACACAGGCCGATGGAGACGCTGCTTGGTATTCAGAGCACACTCAATAACACACAGCGGCTCAGATACAGTACGGTGGGGTAAGAGGTGGAGGAAGAGGAGGAGAGGGAGAGGAAGAGGAGGAGAGGGAGAGGAAGAGGAGGGAGAGGGGAGCATCCATCCAATAGACTGTTTAAATAAGAGAGGGAGGAGAGGGGAGCATCCATCCTCAGTCCAAAGCATAGACTCTATAAGTAAATGGACGTAGCTAACCTGTTAGCCGCCGCCGCGCTACAAACAGGAAGTGGCTCTAATTCACTTTACATTGAAAAACCGGCCCCTTTCTCTGTACCTGCTGCTGTCAGACTCGTCATTTTGGTCTTAAATGTTCGTATTAACCCGCTCTACGTGATCCTGGGGTTTTTATTTCGCTATTTTGTCAGTAAATCAAGATACGAACACGCTCCATTTTGTGGTAAATTCAAACAGGAAGACGGTCTTTTCTACCTCTTTCTCTCAAACTCTTCTTTCATTATTTCCCTGACACCAAAATATGTCTTTAAACTATGTCCAAAACAGTGAAATAACTTGATATTTGAGGTTTTCCGTGTGTTTCTTTGAACACACCCAGCGCAAATCAATCTTCTGTAGCTTTTACAAACTTTAAATGTAGAAATTATTGGCGCTAAACACAAAATCAAAACTGTAGTGATCCTGACGTTCCTGCAGCTCCGGAACGAAATCTCACATTCATTTTTCTCATAAACTTTCTGAAGAAGATTAATATTAAAAGTTCGGAAGCGGCTCAGCGATAATCAGTTAATCTGCTGTAACCGACGGCAACAAGAGCTAACAATTTATTTAAAATCTGTTTGTGAAACCGCAAAGTTAGACATTTGGCAGACATTTTGTGTTTTAAGCAGGGCCAGTTCTAGCTTTTCAGGGGGCCCTAAGCTGAATGTGTCTCTGGGGCCCGACAGTATTAACCCTCTACATGGTCCTGGTGTTTTTTTTTCGCAATTTTGTCTGTAAATCAAGATATGAACATGAATAACAGACGAATCAGGCGCCTTTTTCCCCTAAAGATTGCCGTTTCCTTCAACATCCTCGCTCCCGATTGGCTCTTTGGTCGCTACGATTCTCACAGTCGGAATTCCTAATATGAAACTCAGCTCCAAATCCCTGCTCCAGCCTCGATGAGCTTCATTTGGAGCTGGACACTGCGGATGACGTCGCACTCGCTCAGTCGACTTCTTTAACGTCTGTGGTCTACAGGAGTCTCGCTGTGGTCTGTCAGGGTCGATATGTCAGATCGTTTTATCAATACCATCGTTTTAGCGCAGTTCAGTAACAATAGAAGTCTTTTTTTATCATTTTATATAAGAAAGTCTGTTTGTATTTTCAGAACTCTTTGGTGAGATTAGTAACAGGCCGAGAGTCTAGAACACCATCCACATCCATCAAAGTCAGAGATAAAGACGGGGCATTACTTATTCCCACATCTTTCCTGTATTCTCTCGGCCTCTTGGGGTGAAGGATTTGAGAAATATCTTTGGGGCATTGTTAGCAGAATTCTCCAAAACATCCATCAGTGTAGCGTAGTCGAGTGTATGCCGCAGTAAATGTTTTGGCCTTTGTCCCAGTGCGACACACCGGTCTCAAAGTGCTCCCGGAACAGGCCAGGCGAGTTTATTTGTCCAGCACAATTGGTACACAAAGTAGTTTACAGAATAAGAAAGACATTAAAATCACAATAAAACAAATCAGAACAGAAATAATCATCATAAAGTGCAGATTAAAACCTGTTTCAGTCAAATGCGAAGTGAAACCGAAGCGTTTGAGTCTGGATTTAAACGTCAAAGTCGAGGCCCGAGTCACATCTTCAGGGGGAAAGTTTCGGGTTTTAACGGCGCAAAACTCAAACGATCTGAAGTTGAGTCCGGTGGGTGCAGCTGCGGCTCGGACGGATGTGAAAACACGGACGCACAGACTTTACCCCGGGAGTCGTTCATCGTTTGGTTCATTTGCTTTTGAATGACACAAACGATGCTTTGAGTTTTATGCGTTTTGCCTTTGAAGAATCACTTTCGATGCCGCACTGTGACTGTTTAAGCCTCTGCCGATACCAACCCATAGTGATTATTTATGTTTTGATTTATTATATTGTGATTTTAATGTCTCTTATTCTGTAAAACACTTTGAATTACTTTGTGGAGCGATTGTGCTGCGCTGGGGAGGACCAAAGATTCAGACTCGGGGTAAAACGTCAGATCAAAGTTTATTTACAGACGCAGAAATGTAAATGAAGATTGACGGAGCAGACAGTTAAGAGTGGAGATGTACGTGGGAGTCTCCGGGGCAGGTCGTGGGTCGCGGGGTCGGAGGCTGAGGTGTTCGTACCGGTCGGGGCGAGCTGGGTCGGAGGCGGAGGAGCAGAGTGGTTCCGAGGAGCGGGATCCGGCGAAGAATGAGAAATAACCAACTGAGTATCGAGATCGTACACGCAAAAACTAGACTGAGCCGAGCCGAACAGCACCACGGACGATCTGGCGCCGATTGTCGCATCCTCGGCCGCTTTGTCCTCCACGTGTGCGGCTTGATTGTTCATTGGTCGCAGGGGTGTAGTGGGAGGAGCCAGAATGTCCGCTCAGCTCCGGACTCGGACGCATAAGGGAAGAGGGAAGACAACACAAAAACACCGGGACAGACTGAGATCGTGACGCACCTTAGCCCACATGTGTCAAACTCAAGGCCCACGGGCTAAATGTGGCCCTCCGCTTCATTTTATGTGGCCCTCGACAGGGTAAATTAAAAGATATGATCGTCTTAAAATGTCATTTCATCAGAAGACACATCATATTTTTTACATCTTTGCAAATGCATATGTAATATTTGTAACTTGAAGAAGTAACGAATACAGAAACAGTTAACAGTACAAAACAAAACAAAATTGTTACATTTATTTTACATCTGGCCCTTTGACGGCAGCCAAAATTTAACCGATACCAGAGCAGAGACTGAAAACAACATTTATTTCCTTAAAAATGAGACAAAACTGATCCAAATGTGTCATGGAGCTGTTATTAATCTCTCTAAATCATCATAGAACAACTTTGTATCAGTAAAAGTTCAAACATGAGACGTAGTAAAGAGTCTTATTACATCAGCATATCTGTCCAACCAGGATATCGACTGGACTGATATGTGGAAACCGATATTTGATCCGGAAAATCCTTCAGTATCGATGCTGATCTGATCCCAGTATTGGATCGGTGCAAAACAAAAGGATGAGTTAAATGTGCTGTGCTCCTGGTTGAGATGGAGAATAGTTTAAAATAGCATAAAAAGGCTGCAGACAATAATCTCTCGTGGAACATTTTGTATAACTGCGATAATCAACAGATAGAATGATTATAATCCCTCAGACTGAGCAGAGGAGCCGCGTTAGATCGTTCGACTTATAACTAATCACATTTCTATAACAGGGGATTTATTAATAATCTTTAATAAGATTCTATGACAGTAACTTTGACTGATTATTGTGACATTCATTAGTTTTATTAATAGTAAATTGTCCTGGTTTTGCAGCTCTAACCCCGACTGTGGCTGTTGTCGTGCAGATGGGCAGCAGTCGTACTACAGTGGTGCAGTATATGGGGTGTCGACGAGCCGCCCAGAGCTCTGCGCCTCACTGAAGGGTGACAGGCGAGAGACAGGGCCGCTCTGCTCCTGTCACGGCCGCTCTGCTCCTGTCACGGCCGCTCTGCCTCTGTTCTGGCGCCGGGGCAGGCTGTGAGCAGACTACACCGTTTGCAGTGTGCATGTAAAAGAGGCAACCCCGCTCCTTACATAACGCACCCATTTGCAGCCTGTTTAAACACAATTGAGAGAGGAGAGATTGATTTTCTGAAGGTCAGGCGTATTAGCCCCTGCGTTAGCTTCAGCGCCGTGGTCAACACTTAAAACTTCACACATATTTACAGCGGGTTGTGTGTCTTCAAAAGGTTAAGTTAAGCAAATAGTAAAAAAAAAAAAGTCTTTGTGGTTCAGATGTGGGTCTCAGGGCTGTGGAAGTCCCTGACAATAAATCAGCCGTGTCCTGCTGTAGATTTATGCTCCAGACGATGAAACGAATGGAAAAGAGATTAGTCTAAATGAATTCAGAATGAGCATCAGGTTCGTCTGATCTGAAGCGGCTCACTGGACGATGTTTTTAATGTTTTGTTGCTAAATGACTGTACAGAGTTAGTGTCTGATGTCTGTGTGATCCCCCAGTCGTCCAGGTTTGATCCAGAGCGGCAGAAAGTGTATTTAGCTTCTCCGTTTGGACAGATACAAGGAAGTGTCCAACAGGAATCTGACCAGAACTGAAGAAGCGGCTTGGATAAAGGGTCAATTTAAACAAGAGAATATAATTTTTCTTTTGCGACAGTGTTTTAGTCATTGCATTTATAGAAAAATACAAGGCTTCTCTCTCGTTCCGTTGCTTCTTGCATCTCCCGCCTCAAGCCCGTAGCTGCTGAGTTGGTGTGATGTATGTGTGTCAGACCCAGAGCAGCATTAACATACATGAGGCTCCGTCCCACCGTCCAGCAGAGCGTCTGCGGCCTCCCCTGTCCCCAGGTGTAAAAGTTCATTATCACATAACAGTGAACAGATGTGACCCTGTTTTTGTGATGCAGGATGTTTGTCGCTGTGGTGGACGTATAAGAGACGGGACGCAGGGGGAGGCTGAGGGAACGAGACTGCGGCCTGGGCCCTGTCCTGACCAGATTTGTTCAAAGAAAGAGAAAAACTTTTTGTACAGTGGCAGAAAATAACCTGCAATAGGCGATTTTTTACAATTTTTCTCGATGTTTTTGTCTGTAAAACCCCCTCACCACACACTTTATACACTTTCCCCACACAGACGTTAACATTTTCTCACATTTCTCTCTCGTTTAAACTCTCTCAAAGTTCAAACCTTTGTATATTCGATCCCTCTTCCTCGATAATCGCTTTAAAAGTGTCGTTCGCGTGTGTCTCTGCTCCAGCTGTATCCGCAGAGGCGCCTCTCTCCGTGCGCCAGAAACACTTAAGTCCGAAGCGTTTCTGAAATGTGTCGGCGCAGAACGTTTCATCGACGTCGTACGGTCTAAAAAAAAGCATGAAAAATTGCGCTAGGAACATCCACGAAACAGCGAGACAACGAAAGGTGAACCGCGATTTAGCGACGAACGACTCATTATTTCATTATTATTCATCATTTTTACACTGAAAACGACGTCTTTTATGCATTTAAGAGACACGTAGACTTAAGTTGAGGGTTCAGTTCTGGTGCACGTCGCATAAACACATAGAAACACTGTGGATTCAACTCTGGCCAAGTCATAAATATTCAAATGCTTTAGTTTAATTGTTTTAAAGCTCGCTGATCCCCCCTCAGGTGCTTGTCCATATGTTTCTACTGTACGAAATTCATGTGAGGTGAACAACATGGTAAAAAAAACTGCTGAGGGAGACGCCATTTATGGTCCTGAGCCAAACCGGTTCATTTGCGCACGATCCGGATCCGTTCCTCTGTTTAAATGCCCTTCTGTCGGTGCTATAGATTTGCATTACGCTCTGATGCTAAAGGCTGCGAATCTGTTAATATGTTCTGACACAAAAGGAATTGGAATGATTCAGAGCTGCTTTATATCACAGAGTTAGAATATGTGATTAGGTTTGTGCCGTAGAGCGTTTGAGGGGAACCCAATCTGACTTGAATCAAACTCTATTATCATGTTTGCAGGATTATTTATGACCTCTAGGGGGTGCCGCAGTCTCCGGACGGCGTTAAAGTCCGCCCCATAAATATTTCTCTTTACTGCTCGCGAGTGCTCAAAGTTGTAAGAGCCTATTACATGGATGAGCTGCATTTCTTAACCTCATCCACCTTTTATCGACGGAGAGAGTGAGTCCAGCGACCTGCGGAGACGCTAAAACACAGCATCTGTTTGTCCAGCCGCTTTAAGGCCCGTCTCTGCGGCGCACACACTCGCCTTTACAGCTCCCTCCATAAAAGCTCAGTTAAAACTTTGAAACTTGATTTGATATTAAGGAAAAGTTTGGGGTAGACGTCTTTGAGTCTAAGGAAAGTCAGTGTTTTTTGGTCATTTTTACATAAATACTCTTTATTTACGTGTATTCCTCCTCCTCACATATGTCACATCTGCCCACGCCCCGGGTCCTAAACATGGCCGTCCGTTAAAGTCAACGTGCCGTGTTCAGTGACACATGTCGTGAGTTCAGCTTTTAGCGACTCGGTACATCGTGTCCCGCTCGTGGACGATGTGCAGATGAGCGACTCCCCGTGAGATTTTGAGACGAGAGCGAACGGCGCAGTACTGAAGGAGACAAGAGAGTAAAGGATAAATTATAAATAAATTATGATAAATAAATGATGACGTTTGTGCTTCAGGAGCTTCTGATCCATGTTCTAAACCTGCGGCTCGTTGGTGTCGCTCACATTCTCGCTCACGTCGTACCATGTGACCGCTCTGACCAATCACATCTTGAGCTTAGCCAGAGTGGACATAGAGCGTAGTCGGTTAAAAATCAGTTTTTAAGACAAATCCTTTTTGAGCAGGACCTCCCCTTTAATAGGCACAGGTACGTCAGAACATGGAACCAGTGACCCCTAGAGGCTGGAGGCTGGAGGTGCGTTTTGTCCACTACAAGGAACACGAGAAAACTGACGAAGGATCGAGGCCAAACGCACTGATCTCGTCACATCTCAGAATCTAAACAGCGTCGGGTTTGGTTCGTGTTTGGATCGGAGCCCGCTGGGAATACGAGGTGCCACAGGGGGGCGCCGGTGGCAAAAATTCTCATTACATCTTTAGATAAGACACTTCACCCACATTGCTTAGCAGGAAAGTTGTGTGCGTGTGTGTGCGTGTGTGTGTTGGTCGGAGGGGCAGATGGCACAGTTTGGCAGCTCTAGGGCAGCTGTGGCTACAATAACTAAATAAATATGAGTGACTAAGACGTTATTATCATCTTTATGTTATAACGTGGTAAAAGCTCATATAGAAGTTTATTTTAAAAAACATTTTACTGCCATAATTTTGATTTATATTTTATTTAAATAATGTTAATGTCAATAATATGTTATATGGTATTTTAGTGTTTTATTTTGGTAGTGAGGTAGGAACTGTTGTTTTTTGTTTGGTTCCGCTCGACCGCTGAAAGGGACGCACGCCTGGGTTTTTACCTGAAAAGTGTGGCGTGTTTGCAAGATATTTTAAAGTTACGCAAAGTTAATCTAAGTAAAGCTCATTCTACCTCCTAAATTTGGGTCAGCCAGCGAGGTATGTGTTTGTAGTTTCATGTGTTATTTTTATGTCTTTAATTATTATATTTCTAATTGTAATTTATGTAAATGATTTAGTTCGACGGTGGTTCGGTGGTTCGGTGGTTCGACGGCATTGTTGTCATCTACAATCAAGTTTGGACTTGTATCAATTAAAAGATTCATTCAGCCATCAGTAAAAGAACTCTTTATTGACACGAGGAGGTGGCGTGATAGAACATGTCGCCTGTGACGTTCCTCCGTGGGCCGTACCGCGCTGATGTAGATCGACAGTAACGGTCCAGTTTGACCTGATTAACGTGATTACGTATTAGCATCGACGCTAGTTTTATCGCTCCGTATCTGAACAGCCTCGTACCTGAGCTTTAATTGGACCCGGCCTGACGCTCGTGCCACAGACCGGCCTGAATGTTGATGAAGCTGCGTCTGTTTACACCAAAGATGCGGCGATGGAGGAATGAATTATGAAAAAAACACATCAATCATGCAAGACCTATAATATATAAGACCCACATATGTTTACAGGCAAAACGACATAAACGCTTCAGACGCTCACGCTGGCACGGCTGCGAAGAAACACCACAGAACGACGGTAATGTTACTACTATTTTCTGAAGAATATAGAGCACAGCCTAAGGTGGTTTTAGCGTTTCCTGTTTTAAAACACGGAGTCGTCTTTTACAGCGACGTCACGCAGCTGCAGACGTGTTTCCATCAAAGTGCCAGAGTGATATTTATAAAAAAACAACCTGAATCCGCACGTTTGAAGCTACGCAATAGTATAAAAATATCATATACTGTTTTTTTGTGCGTGCGTGTTTGGACCGGCGCCGTGTCGGATTGATTTTGATACTTTTAAATGGTCTCGTACAATGCCACGCTGCACGGGTCAAACACAGAGGACAGGGAACGGACCAGCCTCAGAACCAGGTGCCAAGTGATTACCTGTGACCTCCAAAAACACTGTAGTCTGAAGTGTGACCCGCTGTCTGCGTGACGGACGACCGCGGGGAGCGATCGTTTCCGAGCCTCCTGACTCATCAAAGACACATTCTTGGTGTTTAAGATAAAACAAAAACGTCAGAAATGCTTACGCTGGGGACAAACAGAGAACACGAGGGGAACAAACAGAACACGCAGGGGTCGCACGTTTCAACCACAGACTGTGTAAAGAAAATGAAGCTCATCGAGGCTAAAGCAGGTACAGCGGCTAATCTGGGGCCGATTTCCATATTTGTTATTCTAACCGTGAGTATCATAGCAACCAAAGAGCCAATCCAAAGCGAGGCTGATGAACGTAACGCCCCTTCCCGCCCACAGCACTGGTTTAGCAACGCTGTCAATCAAACCTGTTGCTAACGGTAACAGGAGTGACCTCGGGGAAAGAAAACGCCTGATTTGTCTGTTATTAATGTTCGTATCTTGATTTACAGACACAATAGTGAAATAAAAACCCCAGCAGAGAGGGGACATAGTTTATCAAATAACAAAAAATAAACTTAAAAAAAAAAAAAAAAAGAATCAAAATAAACTCTTAACTTAACTCCCCTCAAAAATAACAAAAAATAAATAAATAAAGTCAAAATAACAAAAAAAAAACACTTTAAAATAACTAAAAAAATCAAAATAAACTCAAAATAACTTAAAAAACAAAACAAAAAATATCGAAACAACTCAAAAAATAAACTCAAAATAACAAAACAAAAAAAAAATAAAAATTTAAAAATAACAAAAAAAAACAAAAAAAATCTAGCTCAAAATAACTAAAAAAAAATGAACCCCAGGATCATGTAGAGGGTTAATACGAACATTTAAGAGCAAAATGAGTCTGAAGCAGCAGAGACAGAGAGAGGACACAGTCAGAAGCGCGCCCATGATCACTTCCTGTTTGTAACACGGCGGCTCGCAGGTTAGCTATGTCCATTTACAGCGGTCCCTGGTTTATCGCGTTCTGAAAATAATCCGCAACAATCGAAATCCGCGAAGTATCAGCTTTATTTTTTACATTATTCTCTCTGTTTGTGTCTGTAAAACCCCTCACCACACACTTTATACACTTTTCTCACACAGGCGTTAACATTTTCTCACATTTCTCTCTCATTTAAACTCTCTCTTTGTCGGTGCAGAACGTTTCATCGACATTGTGGGTTTTGTCGGGGAGAAAACAAATTGCAAACGTACAGCACTTCAGAGTCACACTGAGATCCGACGTTTATGTGAATTTGTCTGAACACATTCTGTACTGGACAGGAGACACGGCACGGAGGAGACTGATGGACAATGGTCTACAGTCCAACAGCCAATCAGGACGCACGACACAATGGTCTACAGTCCAACAGCCAATCAGGACGCACGACACAATGGTCTACAGTCCAACAGCCAATCAGGACGCACGACACAATGCACGCTCAGACGCTGGAAAAAAAAACATGTATAAATCTGCGAAACAGTGAGACCGCGATAGAGTCACTGTAAACATCCAGTTTCAACACATCAGATACAGTAACACAAATAAAGTCATGTGACACCGAGGAGACCCTTTTAACCTTTGACCCTCGGCGTAGACATCTGCGACGCCAGCGCACTGCCTCAGTCCACCTCGCTCCAGCTGTGAGGTGCCGGGGTTAAGCCAGTCTGCAGACGCCGCTCCGGGGAAGGTGGAGAAATTTAGTGGTGAAGGTCACGGGGGCCGGCGATGGCGTCGGCGATGTGGAGTGGATAAAGTTACCTCGTGGTAAGATGTTAGCGTAGCAGATGTTAGCGCCCCTGTATCGTACTGTATATTATTTTCGCGTCGATCTGTTAGCGTTACTGCGTGCCAAGCGTTTTGTCGTTTAATCCCCAGACGTGCTGTACGCTAAGCCTCCCGAACGCCAGCCAATCTGCCCACACGTTCATTCCTTGACATCCGCGCTAGCAACCATGTCATCTCATTTCAATTACAAATGCAGAAACCCAGTGTGCGCAGACAGAAGAGTGTGTCTCCATACAAACCCAAACTCATTATTAAAGAGACACATGAATTCATCACCGCTCGCTGACATTCCTGCTAATAGCCTTCAGACAACATCGTAGGACGTAGCGCGCTAAAGGCGGCCTCAGAGCGTCCATCTTCATTTGTTTTGGCTGAGATGGAGACCGAGACGGCGGCGGGTCAGCGGCAGAGGGAGGACAATGAGACGCCGCTGTGTTTGCAAAGTTCCGCAGCCCCAGAATTGAATCTTAAAAGATAGAGGAGCGTTTTCCATCTGTGTTTGGTGCTTAATGGAATCTGGGAACGTGGAGTGGAATAGACGGGGCGTTCTGTTGTGTCTTTGTGCAAAAGTCACATTGGCGCGAGTCCGCAGTGTTCTTCAGAGACTTCTTAAGCTTTCTGTTTCAAAGACGAAGAGCTCGCCTGCAGCATTTTTGTCTCAGTTTTGTTCAAACTTTGGAAACACAAACGTGGAAAGTTTATTTAACGTTCAGTCATTTTGCTTCTTCGCTGCTGCTTGTGTCAGCGTTTAGTACCGACGTTTACACGGGCGGAGGATTTTCAGTAAAAGTACAGGTACTGGAGCCAAAAAATACTCAAATAAAAGTAAAAGTATCACATGAAAAAATCTACTTAAGTAAAAGTATTGAAGTACCAGCTTAAAAATATGCTTTAAGAGTAAAAAGTAAAAGTATTTCTCACAGATTTGAGTCTTATGAAGCTTCAAATGTG
This sequence comes from Periophthalmus magnuspinnatus, assembly GCF_009829125.3. NCBI lineage: Eukaryota > Metazoa > Chordata > Actinopteri > Gobiiformes > Gobiidae > Periophthalmus > Periophthalmus magnuspinnatus. Next base: position 35,424,041 of record NC_047135.1, on the reverse strand, counting down.
CTGATTTTCATAAAGATTTGAGCTGGATTTTGTTCAACAGAAACGACTGAATCAATCATTTCTTTCTGGCTGTTTTTCTTTGTTTATTTTTGTTTGTTTGTTTGAATTATGAATGTGCTAAAAATAAACCCTCAGCCTTTTCAGCAGCTCGGACAATAATAAAAAATACTTTTACTTTCCTTTTCAAAAAATGTACTGGAGTAGAAAGTACAGATACTGCTCTGAAATGTACTGAAGTAAAAGTAAAAAGTATCCTCTGTAAAATGTACTAGAGTAAAGTACAGATACATAAAATGAATACTTTCCACTTTTACTTTGTCACGTTCCACAGTTGTAGTTTAAAGAGGCAGATCCGGTCTGTGCTTTGTGCTTCTTTATGTTGAAGACAAACTAATAAACTTATGACAGATTCTTTCACGGCGCTGCAAATATTTGCTGTTTATAAAGCAGGTTTCTCTACAGCGCCCCCTGTAAAACACCTCACAAACCTCCAGAGTCTGAGCAGAGCTTCCACTATAAAAATACTTTTTATTTATCATGCAGTGTTGTAAATAGTCGAGTTACTACATGAGCAGTGATGGCCTGTTACTGTTTAGCTTCAGCTGCTCGTCTTCAGGTTTTTATGAAGTGTTGTGAGTTTTAAGTTGACTTTGGTTCCTGGTCGTTTATCTCGCCGTGACGAATAACCTCTTATTGTGTAACCACCTGCTGCGGATATTCATACCTCAGCTCTTTGAACGAACGATTATAAGATTTTATTTTGGGAACAAAGGAGCATTGGACAAACGAGTAAAGACCAAAATAAGGAGACAATTGGCACAAAGAGTCAGCGCCTGAAGCCCTGACGTCCTCCATTCTCACCGCATCAATCACCTCTCAAGCTGTCGGCATCACCCACGGCAACAATCCCTCCCCCAAAAAGAGCCGCGGACGCCGATGTTTGAGAGAGCAGGACGTCGACAGACCAATACACGGCCCCCGACAGAACGAGAGCGAAAGATTAACTAGAAAAGACAGAGACGATGGAGGAGTGGAACAGGTGTGGAAGAGACGGAAGAAAGTCCTCAGCGCCGAGGGACCGAGGGACAGAGGGACGGAGGGACAGAGGGACGGCATCTGAGCGAACTGGGCACGAGAGGAGGTGTGCACGAGAGAAGACATGCACGAGAGAGGTGTGCACGAGAGGAGGAGTGCACGAGAGAAGACATGCACGAGAGAGGTGTGCACGAGAGAAGTGTGCACGAGAGAAGACATGCGCGAGAGAGGTGTGCACGAGAGAGGTGTGCACGAGAGAGGTGTGCATGAGAGGAGGTGTGCACGAGAGAAGACATGCACTAGAGAGGTGTGCACGAGAGAAGACATGCACGAGAGAGGTGTGCACGAGAGAAAGTGTACACGAGAGAGAAGGTGTGCATGAGAGGAGGTGTGTGCACGAGAGGAGGTGTGTGCACGAGAGGAGGTGTGTGCACGAGAGAAGACGTGCACAAGAGGAGGTGCGTGCACGAGAGAAGACATGCACGAGAGAGGTGTGCACGAGAGAAGGTGTGTGCACGAGAGGTGTGCATGAGAGAAGGGGTTTGTGCACGTCAGAAGAATTCTCCGTGGTCCAATCAGAGAACAGTACTGTGAATACTCTGGATACTCTGAATACTCTGAATACTCTGGATACTCTGAATACTCTGGATACTTTTACACAGTTGTTTTCGGTTATAGTGTAAAAAAACATGACATAAAATCCCAAACAGCTTGATTTTTTTTGCCGTTTTTTCTGAATTCATTTATGTTTCATTATGTATGTTTCTTTATTCTCACTAACACTGTGCAGTTCAAACTAAAATAACATGAAAAAACCACCAGATTACAGTTACTCCACATTAGTATTCTGCCTGTGTATTTCCAGTACATGTTACTTCCAAACAGGTCGAGAGGAGCAGATCCAGACTTTCAGGACGATACAAAACAATTATAGTGAAAAAGCAGCAGATTGTGCCGTGGCCAAATCACAAAACGAATCACTGAAAGCAACACAGAGAAATAATTACAAATACAAACTACTTTACTTGAACTGGAGAAAAGTTCAAGGATCAGACCATTTTAAAAACACAGATAAGGAATGTGCTTCCTCCAGCTTCAGTTCAAAGGCTCGTTTCATTAAGGTCTTGACTTCATTAAAGACCTGACTCAGCCTGGAGATCTCTGTCCAGTCTCCACGTCCAGACCGAGCGCGTCCAGACCGAGCGCGTCCAGACGGCTGCATCTACACAGAGCCGAGGATTAGGCCCGGAGCCGATGGCGTTATTCGATTGGTTTTCTCAGAGCTCGACTCGTTCTGTGACACGGAAAAGACATTTTCACCAACTCCAAATAATTCATAAAGTTTAGCTCTGAGAAAACACATGTCAATATCGCTCTTTCTAAGTCTCTCTCAGCTGTTTTCAGTCCTCAGAAACAAGGACAGTGACAGACAAGTCCCAAAAACTCATCTCACACTGAAGGAGGAACGGAAGGACGCTCAAGTACAGGGTTTAGTACAGTCGATACTTATATATATATATACACTTACATACATATATACGTATACACACACACACGGTCACACACGCTCGCTAAGCTCCACGTTAGCTTTCTGTTTATATTGAGCTGAAACGATGACGACTCTCGGTTCATTTCTCGCTTTTGGAAAAGATCCGAGCCTCTTCAAACTGGAGTGACATCATTTACTTTAGAGCTGCTTGTCGTGTAAAGACACGACCGAACGACCGACCGAACGACCGAACGACCGAACGACCGAACGACCGCACGACCGAACGACCGAACGACCGAACGACCGAACGACCGAACGACCGAACGACCGAACCCACAGACTGTAGAGAGAGTGACGTCACCACAGCGTCAGCTCCAAATGAAGCGCATCGAGGTTAGAGCAGTTACAGCGGTGAATTTGGAGCTGAGATTCATATTTGGAATTATGACTCAGAGTATCATAGCGACGAAAGAGCCAATCAGAAGGGAGGTTGTTGAAGATAACGCCCCTTTGTGCCCACGGCTCTGGTTTAGCAGGGAGCAGAAGCTTAGCAACGCTGTCAATCAAACCTGTTGCTAACGCTAACAGGAGCAACGTCGTGAAAGAAGGACCTGATTTGTCTGTTATTAATGTTCATATCTTGATTTACAGACACAATAGTGAAATAAAAACCCCAGGATCATGTAGAGCGAGTTAATACGAACATTTAGAAGAGGAAAAGAGAGAGAGAAAAGAGAAAAGAGAGAGAGAGAAAAGAGAAAAAAAACCTCAATAAAAATAAAATAAATAAATAAAACCACTCAAAATAACAAAAAAGAAACAAACAAAAAAACCTCAAAATAACAAAAAAAAAACAAAACAATAAAAATAACTAAAATAAAACCTCAAAAATAAAAATAAAATAACCCTCAAAATAACTAAAAAACAAACAAAAAATAAATAAAATAAAAAAATAAACTCAAAATAACTAAAAAAACAAACAAACCCCAGGATCATGTAGAGGGTTAATACGAACATTTAAGACCAAAATGAGTCTGAAGCAGCAGAGACAGAGAGAGGACACAGATTTTCAATAGAAAGTGAATTGCAGTCGATGGAGCAGGAAGTGCGACATGATCACTTCCTGTTTGGAACACAGATGCTAGCACGTTAGCTACTACATGTCCATTTATATAAACAGTCTATTGTCACTCTGCACAAAACCAGCAGCAAAACGATATCAAAAGTTAAACGTGACTAATAAATTGTCTTTCTCTGTTGCCATGGTTACTTCATCTTTGGCTCCATCTTAACGAAGCTCTGTTTTGTTTTCCGTCAGCTCTAAAAAGCCTCGTCTCTTTTTGTAAAACTGCCCAAAAAATCCCCAATCAATTCTGTGTCAACACCGCCCTCCCCGTGCGATTCCCCAAACCCGCCGGACGTTTACACAAACTCGAATTATAGTTTTAATTCACTGACCAGACTCTGTTAATGAACGATTAGCGTAAAAAAAAACGAGAGTAAGTCAGACTTCCTTCGGCGTCTGCGGCTCACGAATCCTGATAACTCTCTGTCCTTTGAAAGTGCCGCACTAATTGTCGCCGGAATAGTCCCTTTAATTCCCATTTAGCCATAATGAAGCATCTGCATCGGAGACTCGGCATCACGAAACCGGCGCCGGCGCTCTCACGGGTGGGAATAAACCGCTCTAATTAACTTTGAGGAATGATGCTCCAACAAACGCTTCTTTTACCTTCAGCGCAGAAATACATGTTGTTGTTGTTGGTCTCCTCCGTGTTTCACCCTCCGGACGTTTCTATTTCAGCAAACGTTCAGTGCGTTATTAGCTCTCCAAGTTTAACCCTTTATCACCTGTGTTTAGATTTAAGTGTTTACAGTCGCGTTCAGTCAAATGTTGATGCTACAAACCTGACGCACGACGAATTTAGTCTCTCCTCCAGCTTTTAAAAAAATACTGTACACAAAACTAAATCTGTTTTCTCTGTTTTGGTTTGACAGTTTATCGTCACGTCCTCGTCTAAACTCGTGACGATAGTGAAAATGTTGTTGTTCCGAGCAAAGACACCACAGCGTCAGCTCCAAGTGAAGCTCATCGAGGTTAGAGGAGTTACAGCGGCCAATTTAGAGCAGATTTTCATATTTGGAATTCTGCCCACAAGTGTCATAGCAACCAAAGAGCCAATCAGGAGCGAGAGTGTTGAAGGTAACGCCTCTTCTTGTTGCTAACGCCGATGAGACTGACCTCAGGGAAAGAAGGACCTGATTTGTCTGTTATTAATGTTCATATCTTGATTTACAGACACAATAGTGAAATAAAAACCCCAGGATCATGTAGAGGGTTAATACGAACATTTAAGACCAAAATGAGTCTGAAGCAGCAGAGACAGAGAGAGGACAGTTTAAAAAACAAACAACAAAAAAAAAAACCTCAAAATATAAAAAAAACTACTCAAAATATAAAAAACCCAAAACAAAACCCTCAAAATAACTAAAACAATAATAAACACAAAAAAGAGAAAAAAAACCTCAAAATAATAAGTAAAAAAAAATATAATAAATATAACAAAAAAAAACTCAAAATATAAAAAACAACTCAAAATATCTAAAAAACAAAAACAAAAACACAAAACCTCAAAATAACTAAAACAAAAAGAAAATAAACTAAAAAAGAGAAAAAAACTCAAAATAACAATAAATAAATAATAATAATAATGATAGAAATAACACAAAAAAATCCAAAAAATCTAAATAACAAAATAAATAAATATATAAAAATAAATAATTATAATAATGATAGAAATAACAAAACAAAACAAACAAACAAAAAATCCAAAAAATCTTAAAAAACAAAATAAATAAATATATAAAAATAAAAATAAAATATTAACTCAAGATAATTCAAAATATTGAATCCCAGGATCATGTAGAGCGAACCAAGGACCAAAGACCAAAACAACGACTCTGACAGCAGCAGAAACGCGTTCACTGTGGAAACTACAACTCGTCCCTCAAATACAATCGAGGTTTAAACAAAGATACTCACAGTTTGTGGCAGCTGCACTTTTGGGAGGCGTGTGCGTGTTAGCGTTAGCCGCTATAACTCAGATTACACAATAAACTATTTAAAATGTCAATACACATCACTTTTCAAATTAAAAGTGTCCATTATGTTGTACCAGGCTGTGCACAGGTCACACATCGATACTAATCAACAAAACATTTTAAGTTTTATACAGAGGATCTAAAATATGGAGCGACCTAAACTCCTCCCATAGACTCCCATACACTTCATTACTGTACTGGGATAATAAGTGAGTGTGACGTTTATATATACAGTCTATATCTCATTTTCGTCTTTAAACTGGCCCAAAACACCTTGTAGTATTTTCCAGAGTGACTTTAAATGATATAAAAGTCAGAAAACAGTCGGTTTTACTGCTGGACCTGTCACTATAATCACTTTATCAACTTCTCGTTCAGTTTATTAAAGATGGAACCATATTTTTTGGGGGTCAGTATTTACCGTGTTACATTTTCTTTGCAAAACCTCGACATTTTTGTTCATTTTTTTTGTCTGTATGATCAGTTTGACTCATTACAGACTCAAACTAACGACTAAAGTGCTGTTTATTCACTCAGTATTGTAGATTTATAACAGTTTTTGTGGTTTAAATCTGCTCTTGTTTTTTTGTTTCAGTGGCATAAATGAGCTTCAGTATTATCGTTTACCTCAGTGATATATCAGACTGTAAATATGTGACTGTGACAGGCCCAATCGACGCAGAAGAAGCCTGTCCTCAGTCTGAATATGTGTTTACCGCTGCAGTTTGTGTTGTCTTTGCTTCTTCTTCAGTCTCATTTCCTCGTGGGCTCAGTGCAGTTCTCATAAGAATCAGTGGGAGCCTTATTTTTCACTCAGTATTCCTGCAGGAGTCTGTAATAAACCCGCCGCCGAACAAATGGGAAACGCTTTGCCCCAGTGAAACGTCCCCAGCTCGGTCCAGTCCGGCTTGGTTCACTTTTTATCACCAGAACAATGGCACAAGAAGCAAAAAACAGAGAAAAGACTGAAGCGTAACTGCGTAAGTGCGATACGGCGTCTGCTGTGTCCAAAACCACCAACGTAAACGGACTATATGACGCAAAATGGACTCTCGTGAGGTTTAAACCGTGTTCTAATGCTGCTTCCTCCTTCCTCCAAAGCTCAAAACGCTCTGTTCCACCTCGTGATGTCATCAAGTGGTAGTTTTCACACTTACACAGCTCCTTTTACCTTTAGTTTAGTCGAGATAAGTGGCAATTCTCCAGCTGAAATGAGCCAAATGATTCTAGAAATGAAGCTGTGTGGAGTTTCCTGTATCACCACTTGATGACATCACAAGGTGGAACAGAGTGTTTTCAGTTTGAGAGAAGAGCTCGGCCTAAATCTGCAGGTTTGTTTGTGCGTTAAACGTGTGAGAATGAAACAAAACACATCAGACAATAGTGTTTTAAACCGTTTGCTTTGGATAAACATAAAAATAAACGCAAAAAGGTGATAAAGGTAACGTGTGTAAATAGAGTCAACATGGCGTTTTGTTTAGCGTTCAAACCGATCAAAAGTGCAGTCGTAAAAAAAAAAGCACATATTGAGTTTGACTTTTAGGATTTAATAAAAAAAATAAAAATAAAAAATGCAAATCTGGTAGTTTTGACATTAGCAGCTCATTTAGAGATTGGGCAACTCCAGATTCGCTGAAATGATCCAAATTATTCTAGAAATGAAGGTGTGTGGAGTTTAAAAACACAGCGGAGCACTTCCTGTATCGCCACACGATGACATCACAAGGTGGAACAGAGTGTTTATCCGTTTAACAGCTTAAATCTGCAGAGTTTGTGTGTTAAATGTGTGTGAATAAGACAAAAAACACAACTTCAGAAACAGAGAAACGCGGCGCTTTAAGCAATAATCCTGCATCTTTTCATATTCAAAGTAAATGGGCCAAAACGTATCGATCTGAGATGTTTTTTTAGGGCAGAGTTTAAAGAGAGAGAACAGTTCGCTCGTGTCCACAGCTTTCACAATCACAGTATTACTCCATTACTCCAAACTGATCCTTAACAAAAACACGAAACGTCAAAACTGATCGATTTCACCGCCGAGTTCTGTGGTTAACGCTGTCACCGCGTCAGCCAAAAAACTAATCCTAAAATGAAACGTTATTGGGCCGGTTTCCATGGAAATGTGGTCACTGTGCCATAAAACTTCGTCCCCGGAGAATGTTCTGGAGTCTGTTTTTAACGTCGTATTCACGTGGAGTCGTGCCACCTCCGGAAAGTTACGCACTGGAGCTTTAAACGCGTTTTAATCCAAGGTCAAGATGGAGTCGTTTCTACATAAAAGTCACAGATCAGTTTGGGTTTTTGAGTCTTTTTCTCTTTAAGTCCACAGCTCTTTGTCAGCTGAAGTACGGCTCCAGTTTTTCAGTTCCGATACCGATTCTGATACTGCAAACGTAATCAGAATCGGAATCAGAAGCTCACAAACCGGGAACTTTCTTTGGCGATAAAGTGCAACGTAAAAACACAGAATAAGCACAAATGAGGGCGTGAAAAAGTCAAAGTTGCTGCTAAAATTTGGTGAGTTTAACTTAAGAATTACAAGAGCGACTGAAGATTTAAAAGTGAATAAGACGAGCGGAAGGGGCGTGTCCTTAAACGAAAGGTCAGATGAAAGGTCAGAGGAACCGAAACGTCGTGTGAATAAAAGTGGACGGAGAGTGAGACGATGTGCGGGAGTTTTATTAATGTTTCTGAATCAAGTTCCTCTCCTGAGACGCACAAAAAACGACCACTGTTTTTTATAAATAATAATAAAATACAAACTTGATCTGTTTTTTTTAATCATATCACAAACCCTCAAAGTAACGTGTGTGTGTGTGTGTGTGTGTGTGTGTGTGTGTGTGTGTGTGCGTGAGGGTGTGTGTGTGTGGGGGTGTGTGGGGGTGCGTGTGCAAGTGTGTGTGCGGGGGGGGGTGTGTGGGGGTGTGTGTGTTTGCGGGGGTGTGTGTGAGAGTGTGTGTGTGTGTGGGGTGTGTGTGTGTGCGACTATGTGGGGGGGGTGTGCGGGGGGGGGGGGTGTGCGACGGTGTGGGTGTGTGTGTGGGGGTGTGTGTGTGCGAGTGGGGGTGTGTGTGCGAGTAGGTGGGGGTGTGTGTGCGGGTGTGTGTGGGGGGGTGTGTGCGTGTGGGGGGGGGTGTGCGTGTGTGCGAGTGTGTGTGTGATCCATCCTCCTCTTCTTCGTCTTTAATTCTATCCTGAGCTTCATTTCGATGCAGATCTTGTCGCTTGAACATAAAGGTCACAGTTTGTATCGACGGTTCGCACGTGACGTAAAACCGACACGTGTCCCGCCGCGACGTCTCCTCCCGTTTCGGACCCCCCCCCCCCCCCCAGACGTCGTAGCGAAACTGCGGTAACCATAGCGACGGCGGGTCTCGCTGACGCCCTTGGGCTCCTGACGGCTCGGCGAAAGAGGCTCCCCGCCGCCGCGCGTCTGTTTGTCTCCGTCTCAGCTGAAGCTTCACTCACAGCTCACGTTTCTTCTGTCGCTCTGTTTTATTTAATTTGCTTCATCAGAAACAAAACGCCGTCAAATCCTCTGAGTTTAAAGTTCACACTGTGCTGTAATGAAGCTATTGTGTGTGTGACGTCCTCGTGTGTGACGTCCTCGTGTGTGACGTCCTCATGTGTCTGTGACGTCCTCGTATGTGTGACGTCCTCATGTGTGTGACGTCCTCGTGTGTGTGACGTCCTCGTGTGTGACATCTTCGTGTGTGACTTCCTCATGTGTGTGTGAAGTCCTCGTGTGTGACGTCCTCGTGTGTGTGACGTCCTCGTGTGTGTGACGTCCTCATGTGTCTGTGACGTCCTCGTATGTGTGACGTCCTCATGTGTGTGACGTCCTCGTGTGTGTGACGTCCTCGTGTGTGACATCTTCGTGTGTGACTTCCTCATGTGTGTGTGAAGTCCTCGTGTGTGACGTCCTCGTGTGTGTGACGTCCTCGTGTGTGTGACGTCCATGTGTGTGTGACGTCCTCATGTGTGTGTGACGTCCTCGTATGTGACGTCCTCATGTGTGTGTGACGTCCTTGTGTGTGACGTCCTCGTGTGTGACGTCCTCATGTGTGACATCCTCGTGTGTGTGTGACGTCCTCGTGTGTGTGTGACGTCCTCATGTGTGACGTCCTCATGTGTGTGACGTTCTCATGTGTGTGTGACGTCCTCGTGTGTGACATCCTCGTGTGTGTGACGTCCTTGTGTGTGTGACGTCCTCGTGTGTGACGTCCTCGTGTGTGACGTCCTCATGTGTGTGTGACGTCCTCGTGTGTGACGTCCTCGTGTGTGTGACGTCCTCATGTGTGTGTGACGTCCTCATGTGTGTGTGACATCCTCATGTGTGTGTGACGTCCTCGTGTGTGACGTCCTCATGTGTGTGACGTCCTCATGTGTGTGTGACGTCCTCGTGTGTGACGTCCTCGTGTGTGTGTGACGTCCTCATGTGTGACATCCTCATGTGTGTGTGACGTCCTCGTGTGTGACGTCCTCATGTGTGTGTGACGTCCTCGTGTGTGACGTCCTCGTGTGTATGACGTCCTCGTGTGTGTGACGTCCTCGTGTGTGTGACGTCCTCGTGTGTGACGTCCTCGTGTGTGTGTGACATCCTCGTGTGTGACGTCGTCGTGTGTGTGTGACGTCCTCGTGTGTGACGTCCTCGTGTGTGACGTCCTCGTGTGTATGTGACGTCCTCGTGTGTGTGACGTCCTCGTGTGTGTGTGACATCCTCGTGTGTGACGTCGTCGTGTGTGTGTGACGTCCTCGTGTGTGTGACGTCCTCGTGTGTGTGATGTCCTCGTGTGTGACGTCCTCGTGTGTGACGTCCTCGTGTGTGTGACGTCCTCGTGTGTGTGTGACGTCCTCGTGTGTGTGACGTCCTCGTGTGTGTGTGACATCCTCGTGTGTGACGTCGTCGTGTGTGTGTGACGTCCTCGTGTGTGTGACGTCCTCGTGTGTGTGATGTCCTCGTGTGTGACGTCCTCGTGTGTGACGTCCTCGTGTGTGTGACGTCCTCGTGTGTGTGTGACGTCCTCGTGTGTGTGTGACGTCCTCGTGTGTGTGTGACGTCCTTGTGTGTGTGTGACGTCCTTGTGTGTGTGTGACGTCCTTGTGTGTGTGTGACGTCCTTGTATGTGACATCCTCCTGTGTTTTGGGTCTATGTGACGTGACTCGTGGTTAGTTTGATATTTGATATTTTAAAGAGACAGAACTGGAGCTGGAGCTGATCAATGGACACGGGCCTTTAAAGATACAGAGAAAAAAGGAGGAGAGAGAGGAGGAGAGAGAGAGAAGAGGACAGAGAGAAGGAGAGAGAGAGAGAAGGAAGGAAGGAGAGAGATGGAGGAGAGAGAGGAGAAGAAAGATGGAGGTAGAGAGAGGTGGAGAAGAGAGAGATGCAGGGAGAGACATGGATGAGAGAGAGAAGGAGGGACATAAAAACAAACCTCTTGTCTCTTTTCTGATGTTTGTTGTGAGGAGAATTCAAAGCAGAGATTTTCATGAGCTTAAGACTCAGTTTACTGTCCTTCAGTTTAAAGACACAGGATCAAAGAGAAACAGTGAATTAGAAATGAGCCACAGACACAGGTGGCTCCTGTACGGCTCCCACATACAACGACAACGACACGCTGTTTGACACACACATCAACTGTGTTTAATCGATGTGAGCCACACCAGAGCCACACCAGAGCCACACCAGAGCCACACCAGAGCCACACCAGAGCCACACCAGAGCCACACCAGAGCCACACCAGAGCCACACCAGAGCCACACCAGAGCCACACCAGAGCCACACCAGAGCCACATAAGCACTTGGGCAGGTTCACCTTCACAACAAACACCCACATCTTTTTACTCTCACTGTTTCAGCTGAAGCCTCCAACAGAGAGAAGAGGAGAGAGAGAAGAGGAGAGAGGAGAGAGAGAAGAGGAGAGAGAGAAGAGGAGAGAGAGAAGAGGAGAGAGGAGAGAGAGAAGAGGAGAGAGAGGAGAGAGAAGAGGAGAGAGAGAGAAGGAGGGAGAGAAGAGGAGAGAGAGAGAAGAGGAGAGAGAGAGGAGAGAGAGAAGGAGGGAGAGAAAGAGGGAGAGAGAGAAGGAGGGAGAGAAGGAGGGAGAGAAGAGGAGAGAGAGAGAAGAGGAGAGAGAGAGGAGAGAGAGAAGGAGGGAGAGAAAGAGGGAGAGAGAGAAGGAGGGAGAGAAGGAGGGAGAGAAGAGGAGAGAGAGAGAGAAGAGGAGAGAGAGAGGAGAGAGAGAAGGAGGGAGAGAAGGAGGGAGAGAAGAGGAGAGAGAGAAGAGGAGAGAGAGAAGAGGAGAGAGAGGAGAGAGAGAAGAGGAGAGAGGAGAGAGAGAAGGAGGGAGAGAAGGAGGGAGAGAAGAGGAGAGAGAGAAGGAGGGAGAGAGGAGAGAGAGAAGAGGAGAGAGAGAAGAGGAGAGAGAGAAGGAGGGAGAGAAGGAGGGAGAGAGAGAAGGAGGGAGAGAAGAGGAGAGAGAGAAGAGGAGAGAGAGAAGAGGAGAGAGAGGAGAGAGAGAAGAGGAGAGAGAGGAGAGAGAGAAGAGGAGAGAGAGGAGAGAGAGAAGAGGAGAGAGAGGAGAGAGAGAAGGAGGGAGAGAAGGAGGGAGAGAAGAGGAGAGAGAGAAGGAGGGAGAGAGGAGAGAGAGAAGAGGAGAGAGAGGAGAGAGAGAAGGAGGGAGAGAAGAGGAGAGAGAGAAGGAGAGAGAGAAGAGGAGAGAGAGAAGAGGAGACAGAGAAGAGGAGAGAGGGAAGAGGAGAGAGAGAGAAGAGGCGAGAGAGAGGAGAGAGAGAAGAGGGGAGAGAGAGAGAAGAGGAGAGAGAGATGGAGAGATAGAGAGGAGGAGGGAGAGAGATAGAGGAGAGAGAGATGGAGGGACAGAGAGAAGGAGAAAAGAGAGAGATGGAGAGTGAAATAGAGGGAAAGAGCGAAGGAGGAGAGAGAGATGGGAGAAGTCAAAGTTGTCTCTACCTTTTCTCATCCTTGTCCTTTGTTCTGTCCGTCCAGGTGAATGATTCACCACAGAGAGCCGTCCCCGCAGTGCCCTGTCCCATGCTGCTCTCTGCTCCCAGGGGATGGCCAAAGTCCAGGATGGACACACAAATGCATATGACAGGTACGTGGGAGGGCATCTGACACAGCTCACAGTCTCAGTCCGTCACTATTTAAACGCTGGCACCAGATCCTCAAACGGCACAAATAAAACACCACAGGGAGCCGCAGAGGAGCCGGACTTGAAAAATGAAAGAAAAACGGAGCAATAACAGGAGTATCAGTGATGTCATCGTTATCTCGCCGTCAGATTCAGTCCGTTAATACTTTTAAGACAAACCCACTGAACCCGTCCCAGAGGATTAAACCACGTTTACAAAGGGCAGGAGCAGTTTGGGTTTAGTCCAGATTGATCCAGTTAAACTGAGCTCAGCAGAAATACTTTGAAATGGGACCAGTTTATTTGACTTTGTTTGGAGTTGTAGGAGTCGTGGAAATCGTAGGTGGGAGTTGTGGGAGTTGTGGGAGTCGTGGGAGTCGTGGGAGTCGTAGGAGGTCTGGGGGGTGTGGTCAGGTTGGACAGGAGGTCAGACTGTGTGTTTGTTTCCTCTGCAGCTGTGTAATGTTCAAGGAGGTTGTGGGAGTCATGGGGAGTCGTGGGGACTCGTGGGTTTTTGTGGGAGTCGTGGGAAGTCGTGGGGAGTCGTGGGGAGTCGTGGGTTTTTGTGGGAGTCGTGGGGAGTCGTGGGTTTTTGTGGGAGTTGTGGGGAGTCGTGGGGAGTCGTGGGTTTTGGGGGAGTTGTGGGGAGTTGTGAGGAGTTGTGGGGAGTCGTGGGTTTTTGTGGGAGTCGTGGGGAGTCGTGGGAGTCGTGGGAGTTGTGGGGAGTTGTGGGTTTTTGTGGGAGTTGTGGGGAGTCGTGGGGAGTCGTGGGGAGCCGTGAGGAGTCGTGGGTTTTTGTGGGAGTCGTGGGGAGTCGTGGGTTGTTGTGGGAGTCGTGGGAGTCGTGGGGAGTTGTGGGGGTTGTTGTGGGAGTCGTGGGGAGTCGTAGGAGTCGTGGGGAGTCATGGGAGTCGTGGGGAGTCGTGGGGAGTCGTGGGAGTCGTGGGGAGTCGTGGGGAGTCGTGGGGAGTCGTGGGGAGTCGTGGAGGTCGTAGGGAGCCGTGGGGAGTCGTGGGAGTTGTTGTGGGAGTCATGGGAGTCGTAGGAGGTGTGGTCAGGCTGCACAGGAGGTCACACTGTGTGTTGTTTATCCTCCTCAGCTGTGTAATGTTCGAGGAGGGCCATGATGGTATGGACAGTGGCTCCCTGAGTCCTCCCTCAGCTCGACACGTGACGATCACGAGACACCCCACACAAGGATTCGGCTTCATCGCAGGCAGCCAGAGACCTGTGATCGTACGCTCCGTCTCTGCTGGTGAGTGTGTGCGATACACACATTTATACTCACACACATACGCACATATATACACACACACATATATATACACATACACACACACACACACATACACACAGAAGAGAACACTGTATAAATGTATTTATGGGAAACACGACAGACTCAATATCTCACTTGTTTGTTGAACTTTTAATACAAGATTTTATGATTGTCCACATCTAAAAACTCAACAATAGAGAGAAGGAAGAGAGGAGGAGAGGGAAAAGAGAGGAAGAAGAGAGGAGGAGAAAAACTTTTAATACAAGATCTCACGATTGTCCACGTCTAAAAAGTGAACAATAGAGAGAAGGAGAGAAAAGAGAGGACAAGAAGAACTTTTAATACAAGATCTTATGATGTCTGCGGCTAAAAACTCAGATGGGAAAAAAACTTTTGGATATTTTGCTCCTCAAAAATGTCCCACATTTGGAGAACATGTAAAACTCTCTCCACTGCAGAACTTTAATAATGTGGAGATAAACATTTAGAATCAACCTGCTCCTGTTTTAATGTTTTAAATGGACATATGCAGGTGTTTGTTTTTGTTTGTATAGTTCTGTATTTGAACAGGGCTCATGAAACAGTCTGCTCACGTTGGTTCTCTTTGTAGAAATAAACATGAAGTGAAATATGACTCTGTGTGTGTGTGTGTGTGTGTGTGTGTGTCTGCAGACGGCCCTTCCTTTGGAAAGCTTCTACCTGGGGACCAGATCTTGGCCATTAACGAGGAGACGGTGAGCGACGCGCCGCGAGAGAGAGTCATAGACCTTGTAAGGTAACATCCTTTACTGTCCCAAGAGGGAGGGAGGCATAGGACGGGGACGCTGATCTGGGACAGGAGAAAGAAACAAGAAACAGGCAGATCATGGAGCCACCTGTTTCCTTATGGTTTTCACGCAGCACATGAGCACAGACCTGGGATGAGTCAGACTGTGAGACATGTCCCATAGAAACTGAAGCAGCTCTAAATGTGTCCACGACGTTACCTAACACTCTCCACTGTGTCCTTCACAGATGCTGTAAAGACACGATCGTTCTCACTGTGCTCCAGCCTCATCAGGTGAAAGAACACGCCGTGTGCTCTGTGTGTTTGTGCGTGCTCTGTGTGTGTTTGTGTGTGTTTGTGTGTGTTTGTGCGTGTTTGTGTGTGCTCTGTGTGTGTTTGTGTGTGCTCTGTGTGTGTTTGTGTTCTTACAGGGTGTGTTTGTTTACGAATGGTTTATTCCCAGCACAGACGAGTATAATGGAGTAATGGACTGTGTGTTAACCCCTTAATGCCCTCGCTGAAACAAACATTACATAAGTATAAATGCTGTGCCGTAGCATCAGTGCAGATGTTGAGCCTTCACCTGTTTTTTCTCCAGGGACTTTAATCTTAACACAAAAATGTAAACCTTAAAAGCGTTAGCATGTCATGCTAAGATTGATGCTTGTCGCAGTGCAGCTGCATTAGTCGCTCTGAAACAGATCTTCTTGGCTCATACATCCATTTTTCTCATTTATGATTTCACAAGCTGACTCAAGAGTTCTCTCTCTTTCCACAGTCACCTAAGTCCGCCTTCATAAGTGCAGCCAAAAAGGCCCGCCTGAGAACCAACCCGCCCAAAGTGCGCTTTTCTGAGCAAGTGTCCATCAGTGACCCCGACTCAGTAAGTCTCTGCTTCAAACCCTGTGCACTCACACGTCTGAGTGAGGACGTCCTGTTTGGACAAACACACACATGGTTTAACACACACACATGGTTTAAAACACACACACTGTTTAAAACACACACACTGTTTAAAACACACACACTGTTTAAAACACACACTGTGATAAACTCTTTGTCTTTGGTCATAAAATCTCTGGTCGTGTCTGTACTTTACTAAATCAAACTTCTGGCCCCAGACTCGTTATCGATCTCACAGTAACTTACAGCAGTTTTATGTTAATGACTCTTTCAAGACTAAACACAGTGTAACAGGAAGAACTGAACGTGATTTGGGCTGGACTCTCCCCTGGACTCCCGGTCACTCCCCTGGTCCTGCTCTGTTCAGACTCGTTCCTGAGCAAACTGCTG
Source organism: Periophthalmus magnuspinnatus (assembly GCF_009829125.3). Classification (NCBI taxonomy): domain Eukaryota; kingdom Metazoa; phylum Chordata; class Actinopteri; order Gobiiformes; family Gobiidae; genus Periophthalmus; species Periophthalmus magnuspinnatus. Next base: position 35,407,925 of record NC_047135.1, on the reverse strand, counting down.
CTCTGCTCAGACACGAGTAAAGAAACATTTGTGTTATTTTAGTGTTGGATTATTTGCTACTGCACTGTGTGTGGGACTGTGTGTGTAGGACTGTGTGTGTAGGACTGTGCATAGGACTGTGTGTGTAGGACTGTGTGTAGGACTGTGTGTGTGGGACTGTGTGTGTAGGACTGTGTGTAGGACTGTGTGTGTGGGACTGTGTGTGTAGGACTGTGTGTAGGACTGTGTGTGTGGGACTGTGTGTAGGACTGTGTGTGTAGGACTGTGTGTGCAGGACTGTGTGTGTAGGACTGTGTGTAGGACTGTGTGTGTAGTACTACAAGATTCATCACAATCAAATCAAAATCACAATCTGAATTAACACAATGGTCTCTGTGCACAACAGCGCCCTCTACCTCACTATTAGCATCACGACTTCCTGTTAGTGTCACGACTTCCTGTTAGTGTCACGACTTCCTGTCCAGTTTTATCTCTATGAGGTTTTTGCAGAGTCATGATAAAATGAATAAATATTTAAAGATGAGGCAGTGACAGGGAGCTGCAGGTGGGTCAGGGGTCAGAGGTCAGGGAGTCAGGGTCAGGCAGTGACAGGGAGCTGCAGGTGGGTCAGGGGTCAGAGGTCAGGGAGTCTGGGTCAGGCAGTGACAGTTAAACATGACACAAATAAAATAAATACTTCACCAGAGACACTTACACACACTGTGCTTAGAAAGAGACATGTTTGTGACTCAATGCTAATGCTAATGCTAACGCTAACGCTAATTTTGAGGCATAATAAATATTTAAACCACACCACAAATGAAATATTCTACATATACATTTTCAACAGTTTTCATAGGTTGTTTATTTTATGTTTTTATTTTAATAAATGAGACACAGTGAGCTAGCTAACATGCTACTGTGCACCATGAGCCTATTAGCAAATTGGCTGTAATTTGTGAAGTATTATTATTTCTACATTGTGCTTATTCTGCACAAAAACGACTCTGTCTCTGTCTCTACAGTTTAAAAAAAATAAACTTTAAACTGGGCCCTTTCATTAAAAAACATAAAAAGCAAATCTAATCTTAATGCCTGAACATTTCAATTATCTATATTTCCAAAGTGGTTCCGCCTCACTTTGTAGAACAGTGTGCGTTTTCTTTTTGATGCGTTTGCTCCTCGTTCGCTTCTTCGGGCACATTGCAGAAATGAAACAGAGACGTTCGCTCTAAGAATGGCTTCATTTTATCAGCGAAGCAATCAGACCCGTGTGTCTCATCTGGGCCTGAACGGCGCTCCACATTCCCTTTAAATAGTAAATATCTTGAGCGAGATCGAGACGCTGCACAGAAAATAAAACGAGGCGACGAGGCTGCGGTGGAAGTGGCCACAGTTTCATTCGACGCCACTGCTCCGTGTTTTACCTGAGGCTTGTTTAGATTATTCTGTTATGTGTGAACTCGAGAGCGTCTCACCTGAGCAGCGGCTGAAGGTCAAAAGGATAAATCAACGACAAACAGCTGGAGATCGAGACACTGATTGGTCGATATTTTGGCTTTTTAGCGAAACCATTATAAAGCCCTTTGAGAAAATGAGACGATTATTACTTGTATCTGCTCAATAAACAAGAACAATACACTCGGGTCACGGGGGCAGCAGTCTAAGCAGGAACTCCCAGACTCACCTCCCTCACCCCAGACACTTCCTCCAGCTCCCCAGACACTTCCTCCAGCTCCTCAGGTGGACCCCGGTGTTCCCCGTCCGGCCGAGAGACATAGTCCCTCAATAGAAAACATTAAAATATCAGTGTTTGCTGTGATACTTCAAACATGTCCACAGACATTTGGGGGCCCGGGACAAGAAGCCTCACATGCCCCCCCCCCCCCCCCCCCCCCCCCCCCCCCCCCCCCCCCCCTCCAATTCTGGGCCCCTAAACCCTGGGACTGGGACAAGAGACCCCTCTGCCCCTCCTCTGACTTCAAGCAGGTAGTTGTAGCTGTAGCTGTAGTTGCAGTTGTAGTTGTAGTCGTAGTCATAGTTGTAGTCGTAGTTGCAGTTGTAGTTGTAGTTGTAGTTGCAGTTGTAGTTGTAGTTGCAGTTGTAGTTGCAGTTGCAGTTGCAGTTGTAGTTGTAGCTGTAGTTGTAGTTGTACTTGCAGTTGTAGTCGTAGTCACAGTTGTAGTTGTAGCTGTAGTTGTAGTTGCAGTTATAGTTGCAGTTGTAGTTGTAGTTGCAGTTGTAGTTGCAGTTGCAGTTGCAGTTGTAGTTGTAGTTGCAGTTGTAGTTGCAGTTGTAGTTGTAGTTGTAGTTGTAGTTGTAGTTGTAGTTGTAGTTGTAGCTGTAGTTGTAGTTGTAGTTGTAGTTGTAGTTATAGTTGTGGTTGCGGTTGCGGCTGTGGCTGTAGTTGCAGTTGTAGTTGTAGTTGTAGTTGTAGCTGTAGTTGTAGTTGTAGTTGTAGTTGTAGCTGTAGTTGCAGTTGTAGTTGTAGTTGTAGTTGTAGTTGTAGCTGTAGTTGCAGTTGTAGTTGCAGTTGTAGTTGTAGCTGTAGTTGCAGTTGTAGTTGTAGTTGTAGTTGCAGTTGTAGTTGTAGCTGTAGTTGCAGTTGTAGTTGTAGTTGTAGTTGTAGTTGTAGTTGTAGCTGTAGTTGCAGTTGTAGTTGTAGTTGTAGTTGTAGTTGTAGTTGTAGCTGTAGTTGCAGTTGTAGTTGTAGTTGTAGTTGTAGTTGTAGTTGTAGTTGTAGTCGTTGACATAAACTCCAGCTCTATTTCCTCATAAACCTCATAGAGCTGTAACAAACCTGTGTCCTTCAGTCGAGCGACTGGTCGAAAACAAAATGTAGGTCAGATCTTAAATAAACATTATGTCACACAATGATAAATATCTGTCCTTTATATCTGTCCAAACTGATGGAAAGTCTGTTTCTTTTCTTTTACAAACCTGTTCATCCAATAAAACTGTGTCATAAATGCTCCTTTTGATCAAATGAAAATTCAGTCATTCAGTAAAGAAGTAATGAATGTGCTGTTATTATTCCACCTCTGTCTCCCTCCACCTCTCTCTACCTCGTTCTCTCTCTCTCCCTCCTGCCTCTCCCTCCTTTCTTCTTTCTCTTGACATCTCTCTCTCCCTCCTTCTGTATATATTATTATGTTATTTATATGTTGAATATTATGTTTGTTATACAGTATGTGTTGTTTATGTGTTATATATTGTTATTTATATGTTGTATATGTTGTATATTATGATGTTATGTACAGTATATGTTGTTTATATGTGGTTTATATGTTGTTTATGTGTTATATATTGTTATTTATCTTTCAGACAATGCTCAAAGACGACTCTTTGCTTCTTATACCAAATGTGCTGAAGGTGTTTTTGGAGAATGGACAGATCAAGTCGTTTACTTTCGACAGCCGCACCACTGTTAGGGTGAGTGTTTTTACACCTTTATGTTTGATGGATTTACAAGTAAAATACAAACAACTGTCCAAATTATTATGATCCACAAATGATGAACCTTTATCGTGTGTGAGGAATAAACTCCACAAACTTTCACAAAGTCACAGAGACATTGACATAAAACCCAGTGACCTGAGCCTAAACCTTCAAACTTCTCACATTAAAACTGTTTTTTCTGTGACTTTCTGCACTTACACAGAGCTTAGTTTAGTTTTATTTATTTTCACTTGGTAAAAAATACAGAAAAAGACACTTTATGCAACAGAATGTGAAGGATGGCCTCCAAAAACCCTCAGGGGCTGAAAATGTGCTAACCTCCAAATAAATGTAAAAGGATCTAATAAAATCCTGCACAATTCATATGTGCAGAGACACAGAGCGTTTAACAGGAACTGCAGAGGAAAAGTGCAGCTTTTTCCCCCATTGGCTCCTGTTTTTAGATCCTCTGAATAACACTTAGAAATGCTTTGTTGAAAATTAGCATCAAGGTGTTTATTTATTGACATTTTAAATAGTTTATTGTGTAATCTGAGTTATAGCGGCTAACGCTAACACGCACACGCCTCCCAAAACTGCAGCTGCAACAAACGGTGAGTATCTGTTTAAACCTCGATCGTGTTTGAGAGACGAGTTTCTACAGTCGACCATTTCTGTTCATTCTCTTTTTTTTTAGCATTTGTTACACCAGTAAAACATGTGGACACACCCTCAGTCAGTGTGTGTTTTTCTTTGTGTTTTTTTTACTACTTTCTACATGTTTTACACACACAGACGACATGAAATATATGAAGTAAGACATATGGAATTATGCAGTGAAGAAAAAACATTTAATAATACTTTTTTAAATATATTTTTTATTCAAATCCTTAAAGTAGCGTCCCTTTGTTTTGTTGAAAAATATTTATTATTTGAGTATAGAGTGTCTAATTCCACATATGTTGTGACTTTTGACTGGGCACATCCTTTTTTTTATCTTTATTTTCACGACTTTCTACATTTTATAAACACACAAGACATCAGATATATTAAGTGAGATATATGAAAGTATGTAGTAAAGAAAAACATTAAAAAGCTCTTTTACTAAATATTTTTCGACAAAGCAAAGGACAGAGACAGAGAGGAGTTGAATATAAAATTGTCGTGGAAATTATCTGTAAAATAAAACTAAAACAAACTAGAAGAAGAAGAAGAAGAAGAGTATGTTGGTTTATTACGTTTGCACCGATAAACAAACGGTCCCATTACAGACACACAGAACTTTGGTGTAAGAACATACACTTAAACACATAAAGACTTAAACACTTAAACACTTAAACACATAAACACATAAACACTTAAACACATAAAGACTTAAACATTTAAACACTTAAACACTCTGAGGTCCGAGTCCTTTCAAGTACACTTTACATTTACATGAGTCTGGACACGTCGCCTCCTCTCAGAGCGGTCACACCTTTACATCAGAGTGTGAGGTAAAGACGACCCAACAACAGACATGTCAAATAAAACAGCCACGTGTAAATGGAAAACACATCGTTACTTACATCATCCCGTGAGACTAAAGGATTTGACTGAGACGAATGTGACATCCTGGACGACAGAAAAACAACACACAATACTTACATTTCTACCACAAAATGAAATAAAAATGAAAAAGTAGTGTGTTTTTTGCTACACACTTCCATATATTTTACTTCTTATATTTGATGTTTTCCATATGTATAAAAAGTAGAAAGTAAAAATAAAGAAAAACAAAACACCGAATGAGGAGAGTGTGTCCAAACTTTTACCTGGTCGTGTTTATTATATTTTATATTTTTGGAGCTCACGACTGCGGCTGAATCAGCAGCAGAGTGTGAGGTAAAAGTGTGTGTATAAAGTGTGTGACTTTGTGTTTTGCTCCAGGATGTGATCGCGTCCCTGCAGGACCGCCTCTCCCTGCGTTACATTGAGCACTTTGCTTTGGTGCTGGAGGCAGCTGGTATGGATCATCACCAGAGGCTGCATCTGCTGCAGGACAACCAGCCTCTGACACACGTAAATGAGACTGGGAAAAGTTTAGAAATGCACCGCAATGTTTCATTTAAAGTCTCATAACAGTAACTCAGAAGACGATCCTGCGACGTCAGACCTGGAGATTATGGCGGAGTGTAAAGGTCACATTAAAAAATAATAATTATGCAGGTGCTATGAGAAAAAAGACATCAAATTTTGACCTTAAAGTAAAAATATTACGAGAATAAAGTCATAATTTTACTAGAATAAAGTCTTTATTCAGATTTAGGGGTCGACATAAACGCCCAAACGCAGGAGAACCATTCAGTGCAAAAGTGCAAAAGAACGATGAATGTAGGACTTTACACGACTGGCCTTTTAAACATTAACTGTCGCCTCATTTCCCTGAGAATGACCCCGTGTGCCCCGGTGCAGAGCGGAGCGCCTGGGCAGGACACCAACCGCGCTCCACAGCCAAATACAGGTGTAGGAGTCTTTGTGCGCGTTTCACCAAATCTGTTCCTTTTGGCTTTGAGCTTTTTACACCTGTTTACGCTTATTTACTCTCGTTTACTCTTGTTTGTGGGTTTGTGGGACCATGAGCAATCAGGCAGTGGCAGGTGATGTTTACGCCGTTTAACTGGAACATCGGACGAACGGAAACGGAAACGACGACGTGGGCGACGTGCTCCAGACCTTCAGTGGGGAACAGTGAAGTCTTTTCTGCTTAAAGAGAAAGTAAAAACCAGTTTGAGCTCAGTGCGTCGGATTAAACTGCACAGAGACAGAAACAGGACAGAGCAGAGGCAGCAGGGTGGAGGCTACGTCATAATCGACACGTAAAACCAAAGCTCCACCAGCTCCACCGGCTCCACAACGAGGGACGGAAGTTCTCCACAATGAGCACATCTTTGAACGGTGATGGTGCAAAGTGCTGATGTTTAAAAGAGAAGAGAAGTGAAGCTGAGAGGGGTGGAGGATGGGTGAAGGTCACACTCAGGCTTCTCCACCGGTTGTAGTTTGGAGCACATCATAATGAAAGATCTCCACCTGTTTGTGGCTCAGAGCACATCACGCGAAAACTTCTCCACGTGTTTGCAGCTCGGAACACATCGCACTGAGGCTCCTCCACCTGTTTACGACTCAGAACACATTGCACTGAGACTCCTCCACCTGTTTACGACTCAGAACACATTGCACTGAGACTCCTCCACCTGTTTGCAGTTTGGAGCACATCACACTGAAAGATCTCCACCTGTTTGCAGCTCTAAGCACATTGCACTGAGATTCCTCCACCTGTTTGAGGCTTAGAACACATCACACTCAAACATCTCCACCTGTTTACGACTCAGAACACATCGCACTGAGATTCCTCCACCTGTTTGAGGCTTGGAGCATATCACACTCAAACATCTCCACCTGTTTACGGTTTGGAGCACATCTTACTGAGACTCCTCCACGTGTTTGTGGCTCGAAGCCCCAAGGAACTCCACACTCTTTGTTCAAGGAGGAATCCGGTCGCTGCAGGGGAAAAACGTGTTGCCTACGTCATTCAGGAGTTTGTGATGCGCACGAGTTGAGGGGTGGAGCTAAACTCACAAACATATGAAACGTGTAAAATATCAGGGTTTTAAAGTTTGACCTCCTTTATGAGCGTTTATATCAACTTTATCTCATCCGAGCCCCGTCTTTCTCTGTCCGTTGTCACGTGTCGACTGTATCTTTGGTCAAATTGTGTCTTTTTTTGGCTTCGACTTCATTCTCATTAAATTACGACTTTAATGTTGAAATGTTGAGGCTTTATTCTCTCGCTCTCGTTTAATTAATTTTTTCAATGTGACCCTCACACTCCGGCGTAGAGATAATCACATCTGAGGCTCGATCATTTTATTATTCACGTTATTTATTATTGTTTCATGGTTATTAAACAACAATGTGTGTTTTTTTTTTTTTATTCACTGACAGATTATATATAAGAAACATGTTTTATAGCTAAATTCTCCTTATTTCTTATATTAATTTGTAAAGGGCAGCACATATTAATGAATATTTAAAATGTAAATATGTCAAGATTATAGACAATGCAACACACAAAACACTCACTGTACACACGCAAAACACTCACTATACACACACAAAACACTCACTATACACACGCAAAACACTCACTATACACACACAAAACACTCACTGTACACACACAAAACACTCACTATACACACACAAAACACTCACTGTACACACACAAAACACTCACCGTACACACACAAAACACTCACCGTACACACACAAAACACTCACCGTACACACACAAAACACTCACCGTACACACACAAAACACTCACTGTACACACACAAAACACTCACTGTACACACACAAAACACTCACTGTACACACACAAAACACTCACTGTACACACACAAAACACTCACTATACACACGCAAAACACTCACTATACACACAATTATAGAATCGTTCATTTAAGTTGAAGCTAAAAGTGAAACTAACCACGGCTCAATATAAAAATGTGTTGTTGTTGTTGTTGTTGTTGTTGTTGTTGTTGTTGTTGTTGTTGTTGTTGTTGTTGTTGTACTTAGAGACATATTTGACTGTTTTAAAGCTTCAGATAAACTCTGTTAACGCTGATACAGAGTGGACTGTTGTGTCAGTCTGGCTGTTTTCTTCTTTTAGGTCGTGCACAGAACCTACTTCCAAGGGATGAAGTGTCTTTTCCGCGTGTGTTTTTTCCCCAAAGACCCTGCAGATCTTCTGAGGAGAGATCCGGCTGCATTTGAGTACCTCTACATCCAGGTGAGCTGCTCCAACACGATTACTCTCCATTACTCAGTGTTTTGACTCTGGGATGACTCAGGCTTCAAAAGACGACAGAGGCTGGATTCTTCTGCTCTTATGTCGTTATGAGAAATGAGCAGAACGTTCACTGATGTGGGAAAAGGCTTCATTGAGTTTGTTTGTGCCACAGAGTCGAAATGACGTCATCAAAGAGCGTTTTGGCATGGACTGGAAATCTGACATCACTTTACGTTTGGCCGCGCTGCACATTTTCATCACTGTGTCGTCAGCGAGACCGAGTCAGAAGATCTCACTCAAACACGTGGAGTAAGTGTCCCGTGTCCTGCTGTCAGGTCCACTGGAATCTTCTGTTTTGTCGCCGCTGTTTCTTATGAACATGCACTTTTTGGTCAAACGTAATCTAAACTTACGAGACTTTACGTCACGTCGATGTGTAAGGAAATGTTTTCTGTAGAAGATGTGTTCAGGTGATCATTCTCAGAGGTGGATCTACTTCTTTAATGTCCATTTTTAGCTTTAAATCAGATGAAAATAATGTATCAGGAGTCAGAGCTGGGCCTCAGTCAGAGCTGGGCCTCAGTCAGAGCTGGGCCTCAGTCAGAGCCGGGCCTCAGTCTTATGACCCTGCTGTCTAGTGGGAGACTAAAGTGCAGGGGACATTTCATTGTTTTCTGATGAGCCGTTGTTTTACGTCATGTCTTCTGTCGTTCTCTCACACAGGAAAGAGTGGGGGCTTGAACCTTTTCTCCCTCTCACTCTGCTCCCGTTGGTCAAGGAGAAAAACGTGTGTAAGACCCTGTCTCAGTTGCTGAAGACGTACCAGCACCCCCCTCCATCTGGAAACAAGGTGCTCATAATTATACTTAATACACTACAACAAATGCTCTTTAAACAAATGGTGCTTGAAATGGTTCTTCAAAGTGTCCAGAAGGCGACAGGTGACCCGAGCTCCTTAACCAGCTCTTGTCATTTTGATTTTGTGACTTGCATAAAGGTTTTGTGTGACTCAACAGTGCCCCCCAGTGGATGTGCTGTGTAAAACTCTGATGTTTGTCTCATGTTTACCCCAGGTCCCTCCGCTCCAAGGCAAACTGCAGTACATGAGAGTACTCAACGACCTGCCCCCGTTTGGAGGAATATTATTTCATACAGTTGAGCTGGTAATTAAGTTGTTTTCATTACATCATAAATATATATTTATGTTTGCAATTATGAACTTTGCCTGTTTTAAGTTTGAAAAGGTTTGTGCTTTATGTGAAATAAAACGTATATTTTTGAAGGATGAGAAACAGTCGGCTACAACCCTGCTGGTGGGTCCTCGCCACGGCATCAGTCATGTGATCGACCTTAAAAATAACCTCACGACGGTCCTGGCAGAGTTCAGCAGAGTCTCCAAAGTCCAGCTGTACAGAGAGAGTCAGGGCGTGGCCCGAGTCGAAGTGTCAATGCACGAGTCCAAGGTAATATGAAGAATAATAAAATGATGTGCTTTTCTTCATTTCTTTCTTAATTTAAAAATGTAAAATTGTGTAAATGATCCTCCGCAGCCCTTGGTTCTTCTGATGGAATGGCCAGATGCCACAAACTTTGCCTGTCTGATTTCTGGATACTACAAGCTGTTTGTCGACCCAAAGCGAACCGTGTTTTTCCGTAACCCTGGTCAGTCTCAGCTGACAAAAACAGGTAGATGTTTCACACTGTTTAGACTAAATACAGATGATATTATTATGATATTAATGTAACATCGATGACGCTCATGACCATTTCGTCACGAGGTTGTTTCTAGAACCTCACTTCCCATGATGCCTTCTGCTCTTCTTCATCTTCATCTCAACTATGGATGTGGTTCATTATTTCTTCTTCAGAATATGACATTGTGGAAGTGCATTTCATGTTTCAGTGGTCAGTTCTTTAGTACGGTGTGTATATATATATATTTAAAAATCCTCAGTCATCTTGTCTTACGCTGTGGTCCAAACGAGAAGGACTTTCATACCATCACATCACAGAAACTAACCGCTCAACTTCAACCAAGCTCCAACTGTCCACCATCTGAAGTAACAAAGTCCATGTGGCCATCAGCTTCACTCTGCTTTCCCATGTGAATCTACACGACTTGTAACAACTCAAACTGTCCACTGCTCTGACCATTCTGTCCTCAGATTACAGAAGCTCCTTCCATGGCTACTCGCGCTCCGGGGCGAGCAGTCTGCCCTCTGGAGGGCGCCGTGGGGACGACAGGGAGAACTCTCACAGGGAGTCGGGGTCGCTGCGAGCCGCCGCTCCAGCTGAGTCCCAGCACCTCGGCCTGTGTCATGTCCACCTCAGAGAGAGAGAGCAGCAGTTCCAGGAGTTTCAAACGGCTACAGAGACTGAACTGGACATAAACGAGAACTTTATACCTCAAGAGCCGTCTGACCGGCCCCGCACCAAATCTGACCCGACCTTACAAAGTACGGAGGAAATCGCTGGCGTTTCAGAGGTCCCCGTGATGGAGAATACAGAGTTTAGGATACGAGCCCAAACTATGAATCAATCTCAGAAAAACACGCGTTATTTCTGCGACTCGTGCAAATCCCGGCTGAGAGCGGAGGGTGTGGTGGTGAATAGCAGTGGGAGCTCAGGTAAACACTGCTCCAGTAGTTGTGCATCTCGAGATGGAGGTGCTGTTGACCTTACTGCCCTCCCACCCCCAGGTAACGAAGAGGAAGATGAGGAAGAGGTCACTAATGGTACAGAGAGGCTGCAACTGCCAACCCCCGCTATAGCTGCGCCTCCTCCCGGCTTCAGGGACAACAGTTCTGACGAGGATGACTCAAAACGAGGACGGAAGAGTCGAACTGGCCTAAGCCCAAGAACTGCCTCAGTGAAAGTGGCCCAAGCAAAGGAAGACGTGCCCGTGACACTGATTGATAATGTTTCCACTCGAACTGTCCGAGACCACGCCCAGGAGCTGGACGATGCTCTCGTGTCCACTTTACAGGCCCTGGAGGCTTTGGCAGCGTCAGAGGACTACCCTCACCATTCTCAACAGCCAACACAGACTGCAGGTCAACAAGACTCTGCACACACCGTACACTTTGCATTAATGTACACGCTCGTATAAAGAGTGAAATAAGATGGGCATTTAAAAGTAAACTGGGGAAAATCAAACTTAGGACCTTTAATAACTAATGGAACTTAAATATAGTTATTCTAGTAATATATTAGTTCTATTTTATATGTCTAAATATCTATGTATACAAAAGCTATAACACAGGAAGCATAAAGCCGACACATTTGTTTGTTAGTGCTTTTCTCTGAGCACGGGGGACTTTTCTTGGCTTATGTATATGCTGTATGTCTGGATACGCGCCATAAATTCCACAAATTGAAATTGGTTCTGAATGTTGCTGTAGGTCCTCAGCTAATGCAATGGCCTATAGCCAGACAAAGTTATTTTCTCTATAGGACTGTTCTTGTATTAAAAATGCCTTTTCTTTTTCTTCCCAGGTCTCATTGTGTTGGCTGCCATTACACCTGAGTCATCCCTGGACTCGGGTCATGAGACTAACTCATCTGAACTCACAGATGTGTCTGAGATGATGTCGGCGATGAAGCAGAATCAGAGCCAAACTTACCTCTTGGCTCATCACATCAACAAGGACCGCATTATCTGCCGACGTGACTTCCCCCTCGCGATCCCCGGGTGCACTGCGAAAACTATCGGCACGGGAGCGTTCTCTGTGGGGCAGATACGTGCTGGCTGTCCACCCAAACAAGTCATCCTCAGCAAGACTGTTCCCTTTAAGGTCAGCCCCGGTCAAGACTCTGCAATCCTCCGGGTCATGGCAGAGCAGGCGAGCAGTCATGACGCCCCACAGAGCGAACAGAAAGCATTATTGAAGGCAAACAGTGAGACCACCAAAGCAAAAAAAATGAGTGTCCCTGTGAAACCAGTTGAACCAAAACCCTCTGAAAATTCTTTGCATGATCAGAAAATACCGAATTCAACTGTCGAACCTGAGGGACAAAATGTTTCTGAAAATAATAAATCAAAGACATTAGGCTCTGCTAAACCAGATCCAAACAAAGCCTTACCGATTCTCTTGCCTGTGGACATAACTGCCTCTGCAAACAGCCAAGACGCCGAGACTGCCTCCAGCGAGACCATCAAGCCTTCTCCTGCTGTTGAAGTTCTGCCAGTGGATGATCTCTTCTGCACGTGCCCAGTGCAGCCAGAATCTGTGACTCAATTAAGACTTAAAGATCCACAGGTCCAAAAGGTCGTGATGTTTCAGTCCTCGTCTCCCACCGATGATGAGCGCCTTCGAGCTAAAGGTCTGCAGATGGCCAACATGAAAGAAAATGCAGTGAAAGTCGCTGCGGAGCCTAGTTTGGCCAAACCCAGCCCTCAGTTACAAACAAAGTACTCCCCACGTCTGCCTATTAAATCAGAAACAAAAGAGGCAACTGAAACCAAGACCGATGTTGCACAAACCAAATCACAAACTGAGACGACAAAAATAAAATCTTTACCTATTTTAGACGACCCCACAGCAACCTGTGGGTCTGTTGGTAAAGTGTCTACTCTTCCAACCAGAGATTCAAAGAAACAAGGCACTGGTAAAATGAAATCACATCGCAGTGCACCATTTTTAAGTTTTAGAAATCTTCTTTCTGCAACATTCCCAGCGAGAATGAGAAGAGAGACCGACGAACGCAGGGCCCAGCTGCAGAAAGTGCGGCAGTATGAGTTAGAGTTCTTAGAGGAGCTGCTAAAACCCAAGTCATCCCAGGGAGAGTTTCTGCCTCAAGGCTCTTCACCTGTGCCAGGAGGAACTCCCTGTGCCTGCCAGCTCCGCACCAGCCCTGTCCTGAAGGCCCCTGGCATCTCCAGGGAGCAGAGGCGCAGCTGTGACTGTAAGAGGATGTGCAGAGGGATGCGTCTGCCGGATACACCTGTGGGGTCAATAACAGAAACACAGCAGAGAGGCAGAGAAAGAAATGTTTCAAAAACACCTCCCCCTGTCTCCAAAGCCTCACACACTCCAGGCTCAACTAGAAGACCTCAAACGTTAGAGATAAAAACCACACGCATTCGCTCCACCAGCCTCGAGTCCCGAGAGCCAAGACGGGAGCACGGCTCCGGTCTGCCCACTTCTGCTTCTCAGACAGACGGTGTGGCAGCCCCGCAGCATAAGAAACTGCAGAGGAGATACAGTTTTGGAGAGTTAGACAACAACACTAGTACACCAGTGTATGCAGAAGTGAAGCCCAAGGCCAAGAGTCTAGAGAAGGAGATGGAGAGAGTAAGAGCCACAGGACTGCGGCTCCCTACGCCTATAGAGCCTGTGCATATAGAGTCCCATCAGGCTGACGCGAAGGGAAAGAAAGGTGTGTTTTTCATTCAGGGGGATGAGCAGAGTGAAGCCAAAGAGGGGGCCACAGAGGTGGTGCTCACCCTGCCCACAGAGGACAGCGATGAACGAGAGAAGTGCTGCTCCTTCTGTTTCTGCTACAGAAAGTGTGAGGCGGCTGACGAGAGCAGCGAGAAAGATGAGCTCTCCTACTCCATCCCGCTCCAAGTCCTACCAGGCATGGAGCTGGACTCACACACGTTTCCTGTTGTTAGCAAAACCCTCCAGGTCCTGAATGCAGAGGACTGCAGCGGTGAGGAAGAAGAGGAGGAGGAAGAGGATCCACACACACAAGAGATCGACCTCAGAGCCTGCGGGACTCTAGAGGGGAGTTTAGCACGAGTACAAGCACTACAAGAGAAGACCTTCAGCCTGCCTGATGGGTTCCTGAATGCCCAGTTGGATGCTAACGAGCTGCTAGCCATTCTGCGTCAGTGTGCTATCAGCCCACAGGCGGAGGGCGAGGGCCGGCTCCAGCCCTCACGGATTGCGGAGTATAAGCAGGAGTTAGCGATTCGCTTCAAAGAGTTCAGAGCATCGTGCCGCCGTGTAGCTAGCGTTGAGAAAAGTCCCACCCGAATGCTCGCCGCCGTCACGGCCAGCTTTCAGGTGCTGTGTGAACTAACGCAGACCTTCATCAAGCTGATCAGAGGAGTTCGGTCGGAGGCCCAAAGACTGCAGCTGTTAAGGAAAGTGGAGGAAGTGGCTGTGAATTATACTCTGTTACTTCGGGCAGCTGAAGAATCGATGGGACATTCCAGCAGTTTACCAACGAAGACTGTGAGCCCACAAGTTCCCTCCAACGCCAACAACATGAGCTCACTGTCTCGACCCATCAAGACTCTGCCGGCCCAGTAGAGCCGGAGGGTCACACCGTTCAGAATGTTAATACCTTCTATATATGACGTCATTGTTTATTTGTTTACATGTTAATTGTTTACATGTTAATACCTTCTATATATGAAGTCACTCTTTATTTATTGTTTACATTTTTTACGAGACTAGCATCAGATCACCCACTATAAACTGCCATGCAGTCGTCCCATCTCATGTTTACAGGCCCTGAGGTAGCCTCGAGGATCTTTAGAAAATAAGATAAGAAACGCCAAGCAAATGCACAATGGAATAAGTACCCTATACCAGACTGGGTATTACAGGGCTAATCACCACATCCAAACACACTGAAACTGTGTTATAATGGTATAATATTTTGTATGTATGTATTATATAAATATATATTTGAATTGTATCTACTTAGCAAATAATATAAAGTTTTGTGGAGATTAAAGGTGATGAATATACAGTATATATTTAAAATGTAACGTAAACAAATCCACATTATAATAACACAACATCCAAAATAAATGTACGCTCGGGACTGGAATATTTCTAAAACTTTGTGAAGTAGCAACTTCTGTAAAATGAATAGTCCAAGGCTTTGGTTGGTGGCTAGATGGTGACGTGTGTTGTGGAAGTTTACCTGTATTGCAAACGCTTGTTGGGTTCATGTTTGGTTCATGTTTGTGGGAGAAGTCCAAATGTGAGGAGCACTGTTAGAAAATGTTTTAAAGACATCGACCTTCACTCAAAGCGAGTCCATGCTCACGTACGATATAGTTTATCAGGGCAGAAAATGTAGCATAAACCCAAACCTACGCCCTGTGTGCAGTGTGTTACCTCATTCTGCTGTAAGACAGAACACTGTACTGAATGCACTTGCATCTCACCTGCTGTGGATTATAGTTTTGGAGTGTTTAAAGCGATCACAAACTTTGCACAATCTCACCTTAAAATACCATTGTTTTGTTTGATCAACTTGCTGCTGAAATGCTCTCATAAAGAACGTGCTTAAACAGGTGAATGGATCACTGTTCAGCTGTACAACCAGATTTACATTTACATGTGCTACTTAACACTGTCCAATTTCAACAGTCCAATATAATAATCCCACAAAGTAGTTTTCTATGTATTTTAATAAAACAAAATGTCTGTTATTTGTCCAGGATCTTCCTTTGGTCCCGTTTTACAGAACTGAGGCCGTGTCTCTGTCACTGACCAGCTGTTCAAAGTGGAAATACTACAGTTTGTGAACAATAAAAGGAGCCTCATTATTCAGAATGTAAACGCTCATAATTGGTCAAAACACAAACTCGATTTTGTAAAATGAATTTTGGGTCTAATTCTAGAAATGCTTTTAACCGCTGGTCCTTTTGTCTTTTCCATTTCCGTGTGCAATGTTTTTTTGTTTGTTTTTTTGTGTTTTTTTTACTGCGCCACATTTTACCATTTGCTTCTCAGAGACTGATGCAAAAGAAAAGTAAAGTAAATGATTTAAATTATATTGTTCCTGGGATATTATACTGTTCATAGAATATTATACTGTAGATGGGATAATTCTATTGTTCGTGGGATGTCAATGGGTCAAATGAAAGACTGGGTTAGTTTATTTATATATTATTTTTTCCTGAAAGCTTTTGCTAAGTAGAGCCAAGTGTAGAAGCTAGCAACAATTTATCAAGTATTTTGTAAATATAAAAAGCAGATGGATGGTTATTCTTTATATTGGTTCTTATGTAACATAGAGTCTATAGCAAATCGTATATTTTACAGAATACATTCTGAGTATGAAGCATGGACCATGCTTATTTTTATAAACCAAACGATCAAATGGTTTCATCAGCACTTAAACATTCTCACTCTTTCTGTGAACTCGTTCCTCATTCGCTTTGCAAAGCTGTGTAGAAGTGTCTGTCCAGAATCACTGCTCGTCCCATTTGTTTACATCAGACACCTGCTGATTTCTGTCCTGAGTTACTGTTGTCATCATGTTCTGTCTATGGAAATTCAACTCATGTTTTAAGAGCAATAAAGTGCATTGATAAACGCTTACTGGCATTTCATCGACTCAAAGTAAAAAGTTCTGTATTCAAATATAAAGTCATTACTTCTGAGTGACAGGTTTACTGCTAGAACACTGTGTGCTCTTTGTGATATATGCATCGGACTATTATGCTACAACACACAATTTGTCTATAAAAATAAAGTTTTCTGGGAATTAAAGACTGAAAAAGAAACCAAACTAATGAATTGTAATGAAGACTAGAGAAGAGTAGTCACATTTAGAAAAAAAAAAAAAAAAAGGAATATAACGAGAACTTGGGTTAAATATTTTTAACGCCCAAACATAATGCTGTTTTTATTAAGTACGGCGGGATGTGTTTTTTTTTTTATTTTTTTTTATTTTTATTTTTTATATGTTCCAGTTTTGTTTAGATTTTTTTAATATGTTCAACATTTTTTATTGATTTATTTTTTATAATACGTTCAATTTTTAAAAATATTTTTAATAATATTTTCCTTTTTGTTGAATAATATCTTCAAATATTTTTTAATAATGTTTCTTTTTTTAATAATATGTTCTAATTTTATTTTTAAATAATATGTTGAATTTTTTTTTTATAATAATACATTCCATTTTTTTATAATTTATTCCAGTTTTTTAATAATATGTTCTATTTTATTTTTTATTTTGTTAATAATATGTTCCATTTTATTTTTGATTTTTTTATTTTTAATAGTATGTTCCAAAGCGACATGTGACGTGCCCCTCCACTACGTCATCACGCTCGTACGCTACCCCAGCGTGCGCGCGGCTCGCGGAAGCCGCACAGGCGTGACGTCAGGGGCATAATGGAGGACCCGTAGCAAACGCGTCGGTTTGAGGCAGCGGCTGTTCTTCTGTGCGGCTGTTTGTTGTCCTGGTTTGTTCTTTTATCTCTCCTGGTCCCGGTCTCGAGCTTTAATCGTCGTCTGCTCCTCTGGACTCACACAAAATGCCGAATATTAAAATCTTCAGCGGGAGTTCGCACCCGGACCTGTCGCAGAAAATAGCGGACCGTTTGGGGCTGGAGCTGGCCAAGGTGGTGACGAAGAAATTCAGTAATCAAGAGACATGGTGAGCTTCCTGCTGTCAGTGCCCGAGCTGAGCTTTATGCAAATTATAGCCTAGCCTTGTGTGCGTGTGTAAAGTGTAACAAAAGCCCAAGTTAAATCTATAAACTGGACAAAACGATGCCGGAGTGAAGACATCTGTCTGCTCCGGCTCCTTCAGTCCTGCTCAGATTACTGCTGGACACTGCCTGAGAATGGGGTTGTACATCGGGGACAGGTGATGTCTCAGGCCTCATTCCTGTTCAAGGAAGGAATGTCTTTCCAAACAAAAATAGCTTCTTTAACTCCTCTCTCAAACTATTTCTTTTCTAAGGGTAAGATCTGCATCTCACTATAGAAAAAGACTAAGTTAAAATCTGTCAACTGGATGAATCGTAGGAGTGAAGACGTTTGGCTGCTCAGATTACTCCTGGACACTGCCTTATATCTGTCTGAAGGAGGAGCTAACGACTCTGAAACTGTAAACGGCTATTGTCAACAGTTTCAACCTTTAATGGCCCTACTATTTTGGTTAGGAAAAGACAGTCCTTCCTTAAACAGGACTGGGGGCCTGAGACATAATCATTCCCCCATCTATAATTGCATCCTCAGACCCAAAGCAACAAACTCAAACAAAAACAAAGAGAACAATAGAGCTGTTAAAGCTGAAACTGGAGACAATAGGTGTTTACAGTTTCAGTGTCGTTAGCTCCTACGTTCAGACAGAGGCAGTGACCAGAAATGAAGAAGCGGCTTAGATGAGCAGCCAAACGTCTTCACTCCAACAACGTTTTGTCCAGTTACAGATTTAACTTGGACTTTTATTACGGATCAGACGTGTGGACGACTGAGGGTTAAATCGTGTTTTTCCAGCCGAGTCTCCACAACAGGAGCCAGTGTTTACTCATGTCTCATTTGTCTTCCGTCTTTAATGGTGTGAACTCCTGTTTGTTTTCTCTCTGACAGCGTTGAAATCGGGGAAAGCGTGCGCGGGGAAGACGTTTACATCGTCCAAAGCGGCTGCGGGGAAATCAACGACAACCTCATGGAGCTGCTGATCATGATCAACGCCTGCAAAATCGCGTCCGCTTCCAGGGTCACCGCCGTCATCCCCTGCTTCCCCTACGCGCGCCAAGACAAAAAGGACAAGGTGGGGGTGAGGAATAACTGTCTAATTACTTCTCTCATGCCATTTGCCATCAGCATGATCCCAACAAGCCGAGACGCTTCCTGCCGCATCCACCGCAGACTTCATGGCAAGAAGCACTTTTTTTTGTCCCTTTTTCCTTTTCCTTACATTAAAAGAACATGTTTTTCTTGTGCATGAATGTCGTTTTGTCATTATAATTCATACCCTGTTATGACATGTGCGTTTGTTTTGCTTCGAGCATTTTCTTTTTTTCATATTAATCCACCGCACGTTCTGTATTTAGTAATCTGGTGTCACCGCTACAATCCAGGAAACAAACTTGTAGCTTCGTTTAAATTAAGTTTGACTAAATGGCAAGGGCTTTAGAGTCTGGAGATATTTTTAGAAACGGGACGTGCTTCCAAATACACTACTCCACGTGACTGACGGTATCGTTTTTCTTTGCAGAGCCGGGCGCCCATCTCTGCCAAGCTCGTCGCCAACATGCTGTCAGTGTCGGGAGCGGATCACATAATTACTATGGACCTGCACGCCTCGCAGATACAGGTGAATGAACACAGTCGTACTACACGTTTAACCCGGGAAATGATCATTACGTTCTGTCTTTGTCACAAAACGCTGGTTTATTGTGTTTGCTGTAACACGTCTGCTGATTATTACAGGGATTCTTTGACATCCCCGTCGATAACCTGTATGCAGAACCAGCTGTGCTAAAGTGGATTAAGGAAAACATCCCCGAGTGGAAAAACTGTATCATAGTGTCACCTGACGCAGGGGGAGCGAAGAGGTAAATGCACACGTCTTTTTGTGGGTGTTTACCATAGACTGTATTGACCTTGTTCCGCCCCGCCCCCTTTTTGCCACTAAACGCTACTACACCGTGCTTTCTTTGTGGTGGTGCGTCCGGTTAAGCAAGAATCCCATGCATTTTAATAGGGGAATTTGGGAAATGTTTTGCCACTAAAATGTGATATAAAATAGGTCGATTTGTGTAAAATGGTCACATATTTATGTAACCAACAAGTCCACACTGCACTGATGCTCTGGAGGCTTATTTACGACTTATTTACGGTTTATTTACGGTTTATTTACGGCTTATTTACTGTCAAAATCTGCAGCTGCGCTCACGGCAACTTTGGCCATACGGTGAATAAAAAAGTGGACTAAGTGAGTGTGACGTCATCGAGGCTAGAGCAGTTATAGCGGTGAATTTGGAGGCAAGTTGCGTATTAGGAATCCCGACTGAGAGTATCATAGCAACCAAAGAGCCAATCAGGAGCGAGGCTGTGGAAGGTAACACCCCTTCCCGCCCACATCGCTCGTTTAGCAGGGAGCGGGAGCTTAGCAACGCTGTCAATCAAACCTGTTGCTAACGCTCATGCTCATATTTGGATTTACAGACACAAAAGTGAAATAAAAACCCCAGGATCATGTAGAGGGTTAATATGAACATTTAAGAACAAAATGATGAGTCTGACAGCAGCAGAGACAGAGAGAGGACACAGTTTAAAATAAATAAATAAAATACAATAATAATTTAAAAAAATAAAATAAAATAAATAAATCTCAAAATAACAAAAAAAAAGAAAAAAACTAAAAAAAAAAATTATAATAAAAATAACTTTAAAAAACCCTCAAAATAACAAAAAAAAACCAAAACCCAACAACAAGCAAAACCTCAAAATAACAAAATAAATAAATAAACTTTAACAATAAACTCAAAATAACTCAACAGAATTAACCCCAGGATCTTGTAGAGGGTTAATACGAACATTTAAGACCAAAATGACAAGTCTGAAACAGCAGAGACAGAGAGAGGACACAGTTTTTCAGTATAAAGTGAATTGGAGCCAGAGTCGATGGAGCTGGAATCGCGCCCGTGCTTTCACTTCCTATTTGGATCATGAGCTCACAGGGTCGCCATGTCCATTTATATAAACAGTCTGTGGCATTTACATCATTTTTAGACAGTGTTTTGTTATTTCTGTTTGTGCTTTACGTTGGTTCTGACTGCGTTGTTCTTATTTTGTTGTTGTTGTTTTTTTCAGGGTCACCTCCATCGCAGACCGGTTAAACGTGGACTTTGCGCTTATTCACAAGGAAAGAAAAAAAGCGAATGAAGTCGACCGCATGGTGCTCGTGGGGGACGTGACCGGCAGAGTGGCCATTTTAGTGGACGACATGGCCGACACGTGCGGCACAATCTGTCACGCAGCTGATAAGTAAATACAGCCCAACTCTGAGCTTTTTAAAAACTCTAATGCGTAGTTTGATTATAAATTAACCATATATCTCGACGTTTTCCCCCACAGACTTATTTCAGCCGGTGCAACCAAAGTGTACGCCATCTTGACACACGGCATTTTCTCCGGTCCAGCGATCACCAGAATAAACAACGCGTGTTTTGAGGCGGTGGTCGTCACTAACACCATTCCTCAAGAAGAAAAGATGAAACACTGTCCCAAAATACAGGTTAGAAGAAACATTTTGGATCATTACATACAAAATATTACGTAAGAGGAAGGTAAACCAGCAGATTTTTATGTGGTTTGATTTAAATCAGGTGAAATAATCGTCATGGGAGGTTTTAGACTTGTGTTTTAGTTTAACGTCTTTTTGTTCACTGGCCACATTAAAGTTCCTGCACTAACAAGAGTCACTTATGAAAAGGAAATGTTTTGAGGTCAGCAGTGTCAGACTGTTTAATGTTGACTATAAGTGTTATTTCCTGGTATCGTTTATACAATCCAGGGTCTCGAGGGGGTAAAAGGGCGTCACGTAAAAGAACCGCGTTATGTTTGAGACTTGAACGCACCTCTGTCAGTTTGAGTTTAGGGTTTAGATTCAGGGTTTGGTGTTTAAATGTTAAGTCTTATGAGCAGAGGTCAAAGGTAATGAAGTATAACTATTAAAGTACTGTACTTAAGTAGAATTTTTGGGTGTCTCTGCTTTACTTTAAGTACATTTTACAGTGGATACTTGTAACGTTTACTTCAGTACATTTGAGAGCAGTATCTGTACTTTCTACTCCACTACATTTTCTAACCAAACTGAAAGTAAAAGTACTTTTCATCTGATCTGAGGGGTTATTTTTATCACGTTCATGAAAACATCCTGACTAAAGTTTAAGAGTTCAAGCTTCGACTTTGAGCAAAACAAAAATAAATACACAAAATTTTGAAGAAAAATGAAGAAATTGAGTCGTATTGTTACAGTTGAACAAAAAATCTGAATCATTTTTAATCAATATCTCTACGTTTACACTTTAAAAATGTACTTAAAGTGTAAAAAGTAAAAGTCTTTCACCTTCACACATTCAAGTATTGTTCATTTGTTAAACAGGTACTTCGATACTTTTACTTAAGTAGATTTTTCCATGTGATACTTTTACTTTCGTTGAGTAAATTTTGCCTCTTTATCTGCACTTTTCTGGAGACAATGAGGCTGATTCACTTATACGTTTGTGCACAGGAGAGACGCTTGTGCTTTTGTTGTTTCGTTGCAAAAAAAAAACAAAACCCTAAACTACTTGTGCGCCCCCTTCAGGTCATCGACATCTCCATGATCCTCGCAGAAGCCATCCGCCGCACTCACAACGGAGAGTCTGTGTCGTATCTGTTCAGCCACGTCCCGTTGTAATGAACACGCACCAAATGAAGAAGCCCCGCCCCCCCCCCCCCCGCACCGTCTGCAAATACGCCCCAACTAACGATAGAAGTGTATCTGTTACTAACCCTTACCTCATCCCCTTTAGACATCGACATGTGTTCAGGGCACCAAAGTTTATTGTTACTGAATATTTATTAATACAGAGATTTTTATGTAAGTGGTTATTTGCTGTGTTCTCGTTTTTGCGCAACGTTTCAGAAAGCAAACGCGATCTGATCTGACTTGGCCGTGGTCAGGGGAGGATCTGAGAGGCTGTTACGCACCGTCACGTTTGTCCTCTGTTTTGAGAAAGTTTAATTATGAATGTGAATGTTTTATGAAATAGTTTACAGTGCCACAGAAGCTCCGCTGAGTGCCTCATTTGTCTGGGACCAGGAGTTTTCCGGTGCCGGACGACGTTATGTAGTAGTAGTCGTCGTTCTGAAGGTTTTTCCTCAGAGGTACACGCCCGGGGTGGTCTTTACGGCAGGTTTTAGTGCAGGGTTTATAGTGCGGCAGGGTCTGTAGTGCGGTAGGTCTATAGTGCGGTAGGGTCTCTGCAGGCTGGAGCTTCCTCTCAAACTTGTGACTTTTGTTTCTCTTTCTGTTTCGCTTTCCCGTGAGCTCGGATGAAGAAACAAATTGTGTGTGCATTTTATTTTTTCAGACTTTTGTGTTTGTTTGTTCCGTAAGTATAACATTTATCTGAAACTCTGTTCATAAATAAATCCAATATCCAGAAACTGTTTTATCTGTGGTTTTGTTTGATGTCAACTTTGTCTTTTATATGTTTTTTTTTTTTTTTTTTGGATGACATCAAAACTTTCTCTCGTCTGTTTAGTAACGATGCATTTTTATTTATTTTTTTATGTAATACAAGTTTTTCAGCCTTGTCACAAATAGAAATGATCAGGTTCAACGTGTGAATTTATTTTTTGGATATTTCACAACAAAGTACAACGTTACGAACAAGAGAACCTGCCTTTGCTTCTCCGTCGTCATCTCGCGGTTTGATGTCACCACAGAATCTAAAAACACCCAAAGCCGAGCGTCCGGGTCAGAATGTGAAACTGACATTTTATTTTTAACTTCCTCGAGTTGATTGTTAGCTTTTATTTTTACGTTTTTATTCAAATATAGAGCGATATAAACAATAACACTGCAAGAGGATTAAGCTTTAACACTCACACTCACAGGGAATTATGTGTTAAACAAATATAAATAAATAAATTAAAACAATATTACATTTTGTATTTCAAATTCTGTGCGTGGAGCTTTTGTTTTTGAGGTTTTTGGGGTTTGTGCAATGTAAAGAATTTGCACAAGAGGATAAGAAGAGTTGATTGACAGCTTTTCTTTCTTTTTTAAATTTCAAATATACAATGATATAAACAAGAACAGCAAGAGGCTTAAGATTTTCCATTTTCATTCACAGGACATTGTGTTAAATAAATATATACACAAAAATAAATACAATATTACATTTTATATTTCAAATTTTGTGCGTGGAGTGTTTGTTTTTGAGGATTTGGGGTTTGTGCAATAATTTAAAGAATTTGCACAAGAGGATAAGCAGAGATATTACCTCGTTTTGTCTTTTTTAATTATTTTTTATATATATATACTTTTTATATTATTATTTTTATTTTATATTATTATTTGTATTATTTTTTATATTATCATTTCAGGACATGTGCAGTAATAATATTAAATAAATCCAATATTACATTTCAAACACTAACGCTGCAAAAGGCTTAAACTTTTCCCTTCACACTCAACAAACACAGATAAAAATAAACACAATATCACATTTTACACATTTTATATTTGTCCTTCTGTGTGTAGAGCTTTTGTTTTCTACGTTTTCCTGTTTGTACATTAAATTAAAGTATTTGTCTAAGAGGATAAGCGGAGTTGATTGACAGGTGCAGCGGCTTATCCCCGCGGCCGTGACGTCACCCACACTGACCAATGAGCGTCCTCGGGGGGGGCGGGGCTTAGAGGAGCCGCAGATGAGGCGCACTGGCGGCTCATTTATTGCTTTGTAGAAAACGGAATTACTACAGTGACTTTATGCTCATGTTCCGTGTCTGTCTGTGAAAGAACAAACGCAAAATGTGCAGCTGCTTTTGTTGCATTTAGACCTGGATTTGAGCAAAACAACGAGTCAGAAATATTTCAAATTGATGCTCCTGGATGCGACTGTTGGACTAAACTGCAAATAAACCTCATGTAAGTAGCACTTCCATTTATTTCCTGTTGTGTAAACCTGTGCATTTGTTCATAATTATTAACTCTAGGCTAAAGAAAAAGCAGAATCTTCATCTAAAATCATCATTATTTCTGATTTATTTTCTTTCAGCCTTAATCATGTCAGGATCTCAGGGTCATAAACAAGATGCAGAGGCCCCCAGGGACCCAGTGGTGCGTTTCAAGAGCTACCTGCACGGAGGCACTTCCAGTTTGTTATCTGCGCTCCCCACCGTCGTCGTGTTCCCCGTTTATAAGATAATATTCCGTCAGCAGATCCACAACAGCCCGGTGCATCAGGCAGTGGGGCAGCTGTACAAAGAGGGCGCTCTGAGGCTGTACCGGGGCGTGGTTCCTCCATTAGTGAAGGGGACGCTTAATGGGACGCTCCTCTTCGGGCTTCAAGATACTCTGGTCCACAGTCTCTCCCGGGTCGCGGTCCCGGCCTCAGCTCTGCCCGCGCTCGCCGGGTTTGGGGCTGGTGTCGTTGAAGCTCTGGTGTTCACTCCCTTCGAGCGGGTCCAGAATGTTTTACAGAACAGTCAGAATGATTCTCGTTTGCCCACCCTGAAGAGCGTCCTCCTGAGGTTGAACGCAGAACCTCGAGCGACGGGGTTCTACAGAGGTTTCCTGCCCATCGCCGCTCGGAACGCCCTGGGCAGCGCTCTCTATTTCGGTGTGAAAGGTCCGATGTGCGCGGCTGTGTCCGGAGGAGGGTTGTCTCCTCTGGCGGCGTCTTTTGTGTCCGGGGCCGTGACCTCCATGGGCGTGAGTTTGACCCTGTACCCTCTGTCGGTGCTGGTGGGGAACATGCAGGCGAAGGTGGGCGGGGACCTCAGGGGGGCGCGGGGATGTTGGACAGAGCTGATGGAGTCCAGGAAGTGGAGCATTGTCTCGCTGTACAGAGGCGGGACGCTGGTGATTCTGAGGTCGTGTATCACGTGGGGACTCACGACGGCCCTGTACGACAGACAAGAGGGACGCTCCAGCTGAGGACAGACAGGAGAGACGCTCGAGCTGAGGACGGACCAGAGGGACGCTCGAGCTGAGGACGGACCGGAGAGGACAGACCAGAGGGACACTCGAGCTGAGGACGGACCAGAGGGACATTCAGGCTGAGGACAGACAGGAGAGACGCTCGAGCTGAGGATGGACAGGAGAGGACAGACCAGAGGGACACTCGAGCTGAGGACCTGGACAACATATTTTGGGCTCTTAATAAATAGTTTTTTGCAAATAATGATTCAAATGTTCCTCAAAATGTCCTCATGTGGACATTTTTCTCATAATGTAAAAAGATCATTATTTATTTTTACACTGATCAGGTCAAAAAACAAAGACAAATGAATAAAACCGCGTAAAAGGTCGAGTTTGAGGAGGTTAAATATTTTCTACAGTAAAAAAAATCCATCTTTAAACTGAAGGTGTGTCAGTTCCAGTGTCGTTAGCGCCCCCTTCAGACAGATATACGTCAGTGTCCAGCAGAAATCTGAGCAGACGCAGTAAAACGTCTTCATCCTGCGTCTTTTTGTCCATTTAACAGATGTAAATTTATTTTTTTTACGTCTCTACCTCAGTCACTTTGAACAGACTCAGACGTAGCTTCATATAGAGAGCTTTTTCTTTGTTTTTTCTTTGTTTTTTCTTTGTTTTTTCAGCGTTACAGGGGAATTACACTCACATTTACCTCATTTTAAACGACGACGAGACGTTTTATATTTGACAGGATGTTTGTGATTGGTCCTGTCAAAAGAATCAGTGAAAGTGAAAGTGAAATAATAAGTGAAATGTCACGTATCGGACCAAAGTTTGACAAATGTGCCTTGAAATATGACATGTGTGTTTCCAAAAGTCCTGTTTTATTTGACTAAACAGACAAAATGCACTGTTTTTTTTCTTTCTTTATTAGTTTATTTGACAGGGACAATGTGCAAAAAATATTAGAGCTGAAGTTTCCATCTGTCGTCCCTGAGCAGGTGAGAAATACAATATAAAATGTAAGAAATATAATCAATACACACACACACACACACACACCCCCACACCCCTACACACACACACACACACACACACACACACAAATAACCAGTTAATACCAGATTTATTATCAGAGCTGCACAAATGTTTTAATCAGAGGAGGCGCTGCTGTGTTATTTAAGATTTTAAAGACTAATCTCACATTTGAAAAGGTAATTAAATTGTCCAAGTTTATCCTGTTACGTAAAATAAAAAAAATAAATGAATTATGTTGTGAAAATATCAGACAATGATGATATCACAGTGGCTTTTTGTCCAGTATCTTCACAGTTCGATTATTTAACGACTTTAGAGGTTTTGTTTTTGCTTGAGACCAACAAGATACAGAATAATTAATGTGTGAAATAATCTTTGAAGGATGAATCTAGAGACACTTTTGCAGCAT